>NC_056728.1:1520420337-1520497837 GCF_019279795.1 Protopterus annectens
ATGTGTTAGTCCTTTCAGTTTGCAGAAAGGGACGTTCGAAAAAATGATTGTCCCCCTGTCAAAGGTGAACACATATATATCAATATAGGTATATATGGACATACATCCGTAGATGGAACTGGGAATGCAACCACAACATATATGTCCACATGCACAATTGATGGGTTTGAGAGACCCAAACAACATACATCTGACATGGATAGGTATTCCCCCACCCCAACCAAACACGTCTGACCTGCAATACAATACCAACCTTAGCAGATCCCATAAGCAGGACCCTACACAACAAGGGCAGTACATGTTAACAGTACTCTATCCCACCTATAGGATGTAAGGCTGGCATTACTAACATATCATGCAGTACAGTCAAGTGACATGTCATGCTTGGGGGAACCTTCTGGGCATGTGCAGTTAGTAGCTGGGATCCCTCATACAATCCAATAGCCCTACACCTGACAATGGATTCAACAATGTTGGCAGGGACATCCAAAAACCCACCATGTCAGCTGGGAACTACCAACCAGTAGCCTGATGACCTTGGTCTGCAGGGATATGGAACATATCAACAATGAACCCATGGCCAATGTCACTGGTTATCTCAACGCATGGGACCCCGCCAATGTTGGACTTGTCAAAGGCAGAGAATACAACCTGAACCTGGTATACCTCCTTAAACCAGTCATGACAGGTGTAGATGAGGGTTAGGAGGTGCAAAATGCCTATGTAGATCATAGCAGGCTTTTGTACACCATCCCGCTTGTAGGAATGTGTGTAGTTGTTACGAGATCTACCTCCGTTCACAGAATATGCTACCACCAGGACTGCTTGACATATACAACATACCACAGGTGCCATCCTGTGGACATACAGTCCTTCACAGGTCATAGATGTGTCAATGCCCTCCTCCACACTGTTGAGGTGTGCAGCACTACTTGAGTTGCTATAACTCACTGGGTGTGGCTGTTGTGGACACGACTGCCATTATTGCAGTTACTGTTGCATCTATCCCCCCACATAGCTGTCTGTAATACTATACAGTGTATGTAATCAGGTTGTTAGTTGTTGTTTACACCATTCACAGTAGTTGAGTGCCTCACACCCTCCTAAGTGTAGGGCTATGCCACCGGCATTGGCACACACATGTTACTTAGGTGAGGATCGCAGTAGAGTGGGAAGAGGGACATACACCCTACTGTTAGCATGTTCAATGTTATCCACATTGCAGACTGCATATATAGCACTGTGTGGTTGTGCCTATCCTGCCTTGGTGGGATTACATGTGCAACGGATGTGTTACCTGCATAGGGACATACCTCCATGTGTACAGACCTTTACCTGCATTGCGTCCATACCAAAAGCACTGTGTGTTGTACCCAGCCATGGCATGTATACCACCCACTGCATTTACTGGTGTCCACTGTAGAAGGCCTGCTGACACCACTACACCCATCAGCCATGTGGCACATGGACAAACACAACACAATCAGAACAGATACTGGTGACAACAATGCAACATTGTTAATTACAGCTATGATGCATCATGGCTGCACAGCTACACCTTCCAAGATATTAGCATTTCACTTTATGGCTGACAACATGCTACACATCATTCCATTACTACACTGTTGTACAGTCACCCTGTGCATCATAACCATGTTAACCTGTCTCTGCACCAATGTTACAGATGTCAGGGAGTGACATAGGTATCATCATATACACTGGGTGTGTTGTTGGTTTGCCAGAGGCCTAGGCTGAGCCCTACAATTGACAACATGTGTGTGTGTGTGTGTGTGTGTGTGTGTGTGTGTGTGTGTGTGTGTGTGTGTGTGTGTGTGTGTGTGAGGGGCTGAGTATTGTTATCGGCCACTGGTGATGTTGTGTGTGCAGGTATGTGGTTGCCCTAGCTTTATTGTTTTTATGTGTGTGTGTCTGCATGCACACAGTTCCTCATGTGGCTGCCTATACAGGGAATTGTGGGACAGCTGCAGACTGCTCCTGGCAGGGTTTGCAGTTCACCGTCTCCAGCCATGGACAAGGGACCTGTGCCTGGCAGGGGTGCTACAGGCAGTATCAGGTACAGAGCCAGACTGAGTACTGTCGCTGAGTTTGACAGACGTCCACTGGATCCAGGTTCCTCCTGGGATTGGCCAGGGCCATGTGCACATGGTCTGCTATGACAGTCTGTGGACACCTCCCCGACAGTGCTGGGGCTGGTACTGCCACTACGGGAGTGGCTGTGACTGGTTGGATGTCTACGGTGACCTCCACCTGCTGGTGTTACTGGCATACGTCCACATGGCAGTTGCAACCATCCTGCCCTGTCCTGATGGATGGACATGACATTGTGGATGAGTTCTAATGTCTCACCCCAGCGTCTATCCATGACCTCGGTGTAATTACGGATGGCACCTGCTAGGTCACTGATGCTGTCATTTGCAGAGGTGTGATGAGCCCTCTGCCCCCTTAAACCCTGCCTGGTCTACTGTTCCATTCGTGCCTGTGCCTCCATGACAGTCTGGAACATGAGTGTGTTTGAAATAGATGTGGCACGTCTGCCAGGGGCATTATGACCAGCAGTGCTCCTACGAACACCCCTACACATCTGCCTATGTGATACCCTGCCAGACATCTGGTTATGGAGGCTGTGTCCTGGCACATGTGCCATAGAAACCACACTGTCCTGGCCAATGCCAACCATAAGCTGTCCCTCAGCTAGGGCCAGTGGTTATGAGGTATGTAGAGGCAGAGTGATTGTGTGCGTGGATGGTGTGGTTATGTGTGAGTTGTCAATTGGTGGCCAAACAGCAGCCCTTGATGACCCTTCCTATGCCTCAACACACCTATCTTCATGGACACTGTCTGTATCAGTGACATCAGATTCCCTGCGGGGGGGACTCAGCCCAACCTTGCCACCTGTGAGGGGAAAACAGGGACCAGACTGTAAGACCTGTAAAACACCGCTAAACAGTACATACACACACACACACACACACACACACACACACACACACACACATGCGTGTGTGTGCAGACATGGCCATACACACATGCAGTCGACATACATGGCAACCCATACACTCCACCAGACAACACCTACAGACAGCTCCCGCAACCCCATAACACACACAATAAAAGGCGATGGTG
This sequence comes from Protopterus annectens, assembly GCF_019279795.1. Lineage (NCBI taxonomy): Eukaryota > Metazoa > Chordata > Ceratodontiformes > Protopteridae > Protopterus > Protopterus annectens. The sequence goes on from NC_056728.1 coordinate 1,520,423,482, forward strand.
CAGTACAGTATCACACACATACCTGTAAATAACACATCAGCATGCAGGACATGTGGAGTTCAACAGCATGCAGTGCAACTGTAGTCAATCCCCGTTACCAACGTTATAAATGGCTGTGATGCATGGCTTCTGTTTGTAGGTGATGGCCCTCCCCTGGACCTCACTGCACCCATGTCCGCAGCATTGCTGTGCATCTGTTCAGCACCCTGGCATGTACTGTGCACCATAACTTACAGGTGTACACACCATTCCAAGATGTGTCTCTGTGTGTCAGTTGTGCATCTGCTGCTGCTCACAGCCTCTGTGTGTTCCTGGATCACATGTGGACACGTGTTTAGTGAATGCTTGATATGTATTCACATATGTTATCATCAGTGGTGCATGTATGAGTGGTAGACTACCATTAGACCAACCACAGACACAATGTACTGTCCCTATGGTGAGTGTGGAGACCATTATTGACCATGATTGGGCTCTGGCTGATGTTGCCTGTGGTACACATAGGTTCATAGGTGAGTACTGGTCTATTGGTCCTGGGGTCTACATAAGCCTAGCCACAGGGATTCCCAGCCATGCACCACCCACTAATGTTATTCCCCTGTGCCCCTGACAGGCTGTGGCACAAACCTGCTACCCAGAGTGTATTCCCCATTCCCCATCCAATTGCCAAGTGTTTCTGTAAAGAGGGCCAATGAGTAGCATTGCCTGACATGTATGGGTAGTCTGTTCCAGAGTGTGGGGATTCCCCAGGACAGGGACCTATCCCTCCAGTATGTTCTGTGTAATGTGTTGATTAGGTTTAGGACCATGGCGTGTGTGTTAGCAGAAGGAGTGGGATGTCATTATATGTAGCATGTTCAACTGTTCTGTGTATGACATAGCTGTGTATGTTGGGCAGATGTCAGCTGTGCCTGGGCAATGTGCACTGGAGTGTAGCCACAGTTGTCTGAGACAGACTGTGTATTGCATGTGTTTGAGGCTGGTAATCCCATTAGTGAGGTGTGTGCTGTGTCAGTGCACATGTACAGCATGCATTATGGGTAGGTGTGTTAGATGTGTACATGGCCTACACCTTAGCTATGACATGCACAATGAATTACCAGGCATAACCTTAAACCATACTCACCGGCATCCGGCCACTGCCTTGCTGGTATCCTAGAGGTACCTACATTGAGTGGCCATAGCTGTGGCATTGCTACAGGGTGGCTGCAATATTACAGTACAGCAACAGCTGAAGTCCACAGTACTACAGTTTATGCATTACTGATTATCGGTACTACACAGCAACATACCCCACACCTCACATATGCATGGTCTATCTGTACAGATGCATACACTACAGTAGTCTACTGATATGCCCTGGAACCTTACCTGAATGCTCAATGTGTGGTGTGTGAGTAGCACCCACCTCCATGACTTTATAAGTCTGGAGCTCTTGAGAGTGGGCAGGTGCTACCAGGCTGATGAGCAGCTCCTCCACTCTGGTGAGGGGGGGAATGGATGTTATGCCCCCCCCATTGCAAGGTGGTCCCCTCGCATGGCAGCAGCACGACTATGTCCTTGTCGAAGCAGGTCACTGCAATGGTGGCAGACCTGCTCATAAGTACGGCCTTGCATCCCCACTTCATTCACCCTGCGGACCACATCAGTCGACATGGCTGTTCTCTCCTGCTGGTCCTGGCTTGTCCGTGAGAACAACAGCTGATAGTTGTGGATGATGCTGGTCATGATAATCTCCTCCTCAGCGGCACTGTAGGCGGGGTTTCTCGGGTGTGCCATACACCCTAAATGACATAATGACGGAAATATGTCTGAGCAACTCATATGTTATGTTTACCATAATACAATACACATATCAGTCTCCAGCCACCATATCAGCTCCAAAATAATGTTCACACTACGCTAGTGGTATGTGTCCGGTATGTGTACCATTGGGCCATATATTGTATTATTCAACACTTTCTGCAATGTGGTTATAGACATGCTCCCTTTGGGGACACTAGAGTTGCAGGGCTGTTACAGCATATTTCACCTGCATGCCATTGTCACTGCCACTATGTTTCCACATAAGCATGTGGTAGTCCTGCTATGTGATTGCTACACATCTGCCATTCTGTGGTATTGGTGATATCTATGCATGCTGTTGGACATGTTCTGGGATTGCGTAGACTATTACAGCCCACATATGTTCCATGACAATTACACACCAGTATGTGTAGGGGTTATTTGCCAGCAGGAACACTACTCCAACCTAATGTGCACATGTTACCAGTCCACATCACATCTGTGACGCACCATGGAACTTCATTATCTACTGCTCCATCACTACCTTCATGTATAACCACCTCAGGGGATGGTGTCCCCCCCATGGAGCACACACAGATATGTGTCTGTCACCCAGTTAGGTTGCAGGTATTGTGCATAATGAGCTCCACAGAGACACGGGGTATGTGCTACATCACCTGGAGGCATGCAGTACACATACACAAGGTGCAACATGCATGTCCCTTCTGCTCAGCACACAGCCCAGGCACCTTTAGGTCCATGTAGATGCTGTAGTGACTGTCCATGGGTGGGTACCATGTTCCACTTGTTCCCATGTGGGGGATCAATGGCCTCCACATTCCAAATGTAACTACCCATCCACAGTGTTTAACAACCACATGTGTCATATATCAGCCCTGTATGCTGTCTTGTTTGTCACCCAACCAGACCTACATACCAATATGTGCCTAATAACCTTCACCAACATATATATCCCACCATCTCATACAATTGCAATGTGTTCCCTACATGGGTTACACACCTCACTCCACACTCCATCTTGCAGCCATATACTGGTGAGTAGGTATGTTGTGTATTGATGTGTGATGTTCTCTCATACATGTCATGGCAGGGGAAATGTATTGACATGTATATATATATATATATATATATATATATATATATATATATATATATATATACATATATATATATATATATATATATATATATATATATTTATATATATATATATATATATATATATATATATGTAGACATACACATATATATATATATATATATATATATATATATATATATATATGTAGCTGTCTGTACACACACACACACACACACACACACACACACACACACACATATATGTGTGTGTGTGTGTGTGTGTGTGTGTGTGTGTGTGTGTGTGTGTATATATACATATGTGCGTATATGTGTAGATATCATTTTGTGCTGTTTATAATCCTTTATGAATGTATAACTGTCCAAGGTTCTGTACACATACACAGCTGTGAATATGCATCACACATATATGTATCTGTATGTGGTGTGCATACGACCATCTGGACCACACTCCTGCACCCTCTTTACTTCACAGCTGAACTGTTCAGCCTTGCTTCAACACAGGCAGGTGTCACATGTGATCACAGACTAACATTAGGGGGGTATATATGGTGACAAACATTAGATAAGCATATTATACTGCTATGGCAGTTGGGCATGCTATGCTACACTTTAACATGACTGTCCTGCAGGTGGTGTGGTCTCTCACCCATGTGTCTATCATGCCAGTATTAATGCCCCCACCAGCCATTGGCCACAGTAATTTACAGAACACAGATATATTGGGTCACATCTTTGCCATTCATGCTGGTCTGCACATTTGCCAGGTATGTCCCACTGCACACAGGGACTGACACTACTGTCCAGTGCTGTGTTGAGCACAACATCATTACAGGAGCAAGAACTGATGGCACATATACATCCTTTCACAGTATACATCCTATTATTCTATTTCATAAACTACATGCCAATAAATGCATATCTGTTTCACATACCTGTAATGTTGTTTCCGCTGTAACACAACCCCGAGCTTCTCTCTCTCTCTCTCTCTCTCTCTCTCTCTCTCTCTCTCTCATCATGCAGGTGGTGGCCTCTGCACCAGTGTCCACCAGTTGTTAATTGCATGCAGCCTGCTGTGTAGTACTTCAGATAACCACTGTCATGGCAACCCTGTACTATAATGTGCTGCCTTCTGTGGGCATTGTCCCTTCACCTTTACAGTATGGATGACATCCTTCCTGTGTGTGGACATCAGTGTTAAAGACAGCAGGTAGCAATACCTCTTACAGCAAAACCTGCAGACATAGGGCAAATCCACATTTGGGTAAGGTTCCAGACCTACAGACAGCATGAGTAGTGTTGTTGTATGCAATGTATCTTGCTTTTCTTACAGGGTTTCTGTGTACATGGTACTTTTTCATGGAATGTTGTCTGTTTGCATAGCTCTCAACTGTGGGCCTAGCCGTATGATACCAGGGGGATTGTCTGTTAGGTTTGGTCTGTGCACCACACGGGTATTGTCCCAGATACATCTGTGGCAGTCTGTCTGTTGAGTGCTATCAATACATGGCTACATCCATTTGTATTTCAATGTTGTATCCATGCATAAGGGAATGCTGCAACTAATCCTGTAACACCAGCAATTTCCAGGGTGTGTAACAGCAATAATGCAAATATGGCCCTATGTTCCTGCCTCAGTCCTCCACATACATGCCAGTCTTTGTCCTGCTGTGATACAGGAAGGGTTGTTAGGTAATGGCCTATCATTATTTACCGTTAACATTACTGCTATCCCACTCATGGACTCCCACACCAACTGTTGGGCCAGGTCCATATATATATGGGGGCAATAGCTGGAGAGCACATATGTGCCCTTGTACATTCCAGAGGAAAGTGTGTGGTACACAGTGTTCCTTGCCCTTGTACAGCCTTTTATGGAGGGGGGGGGGTTCTATGCCAGTAACCTAGGCTACGGCACCTTTTCAAGGATATAACTGTTAAGATGAGGGTCATTCAGTGTGATAGTGAGATGTTAGGTTAAGCGATGTTATGTATAAGATGCTGTGACAGTAACACAAGTGCTACTTTTCTCCCTAGGGCTTGACTACAGGGTATAATTGGAGGCTGCTGAACTACATCTGTAATTGTTCATTGTTACGTATCCTGAAGGCAAAATCTGTTTCTACTGTTGTACTAATTGAAGGCCTTGGCCTTGGCCTGGACAGCATAGTATGGTATATATACACATTGCTTGCATCTATTGCTTTGTGTGGGCCATGCATTCATGTCTGATTGCATATTTCAAACCTTATGTGGTGTCAGTACTGGCATACATTATTGCATAGTACAGCAATAAAGGCTATCTGTGTATGCATACCTGTGCATCAAGTCATGTCCTTTGAATTGTGGGTGGGTATATGTTTAATGCCAGTATTCTTATTGGTGGGAATGGTTGCCCCACTACACATTTCACAGGTGCCAGTTGAAGGGCTTGTGGCAAGGGATTTACTTTGCACCCTGTACTTCCACACTACATCTGCATATGTATGGCTACTGATACCTTTTGTGTGTGTATATGTGTATGTACCTATATATATTTGTGTGTGTATATGTGTATGTATATATATATATATATATATATATATATATATATATATATATATATATATCATATGGCTATATCTATATATATATATGTATCTATAGATATATACATCTATATATATATATATATATATATATATATATATATATATATATATATATATATATATATATGAACATATTTATTGTATCTATATACAGTTGATGTTATATGATTATTTGTGAGTCATACATTAATATATATCTACATATAGCTGTCTGTCTACATTTACAGATATATATCTGTCCATATGTCCATGCATGCTTGGCTCATATTTTGGCCTGTTCCTCATTCACTTGGCAATTGTCATGGATGATCGCAGCATTGAAGTTAGTAACTAGCTGCAACACTTGTGTGTTTCAGACTTCATCTCCTTCTACATATGTGTACTAATACATATAAATGTGTAACTAGCAACATTTTAAGTGTATCAGAGCATTAGTTGACATATATCCCTATCTGTACCCACAGTGTGGCATACCTTGTCCAGATGTCTTGCATTAACAGGTTATGTGGTGTGATAGTAATGCATTTCCTGTACTGTTGACTGATTGTGCTGCATGATATGTTTGTGAAAACATCAGGTTATGTATATCTGACATGATTTAGTGGTAAATCACTTTGTGTAGGGCCCTGGGTTTGAGACTTGGAGAGGCAGTTTATTTTGTTGCTGGGCAGAACAATGGACGTTGGCTACAGAGTGATTAAGGCACTTTTAAGAGGTTGTAAGCGGGTTTGCAGTTGTAAACAGGCTTGCGTGAGTTTGTTGCGACAGTAAACACTGCCAACTGCCGCTTATGTTTCCTTACAGTCAGTTAGCTTCGAATTTCTCAACCTGTGTAGGCATAGCTTACCCCTGCTCAGACCCACTTACTGCTGCTTAATGGTGCCTACTGCCGCTTACCCCCCGCGCTAATTTCTTTAAATGAAAAGAAAACGGGGTTGATAAGACAGTGGTGAAAAACGGGGCACAAAGAGGGAAAGACAGTAGGGAAAATAGCTAGGCATGTGCAGGAAGGGTATAGGAAATGTCCATAGCTGCCCATTTCTTCTACAGCAACAGCTGTGCATATACACTGTATTTGCAGGTAGATTTGGACCCTCAAACTCTGGGAGAGGGGAGAGGATGACATATATTCATTCTGATGCCAATTAGACCAGATTACATGTGTCCAGTGGACACATGTGCGAAATGGACAGCTATGTGTGGGGAGTGATTTTTTTGTGGGACCATATTGCCCTTTTTCTTTTTTTCAGGTGAGAGTGGGATGTTGGGGAGGGGTAATTGGTATATTTTGGGAGGTAGGTTGGGTAGCTTAACAGACAAGACACACAAGATGCATATAGGGCCGATATATGACACATGTGGGGGATATACACCTTGGACGGGGAGGGGTGTTTGGAAGTCGCAAGCCCATAAGCCCCCAACTGGAAACAGTGGGACTGAGGTCCCCACCCATGGGCAGTCACCACTGTACCTTCATGGCCCCGAAGGTGGCTGTGCTCGGGGCTGTGTAGGAGGGGCAGGCTCACCCTCTAATAGTGTCACTCAGCCCTCAAGCTGGCGTACCCACTCTCGATACTCCAGACTGAGCTCCTTACACACCACGACCTGGACCTGTTGACGGGTGACAGGTTCCCCTCCGCGCCCGCTCCAAGGGGGGGTGAGCCCCATCCCCTGCAGCAGTTCCACCCAAAGGTGATGCAGGGCCCATATAGGAGGAGTTCCCAGGCTGGGCCCCAGATGTGCTGGTGCCTGGTGTCATGGCCAGCTGAGGTGGGACTGGTGGGTCTGCAGGGACCAGCCTTCCCATACAAGCTGTGTTGTTACAGGTTTATGACAGATATGGGACAGTTAGTTAGTATATAGGAAATACCCGCAATACAATAATTTATTGTATGCAACCAGTTTACACCCCACACACACCATCAACAACATTCCTAAATCACAGTTCATGAGAATTAGGAGACTATGTTCTGCAGACATGGAATTTCAGAATGCTAGGCATGACCTTGAGGGTAGATTTATTAACAGGGGATATACGAGATCAGTAGTACAAAGGGCCAGTGACTGGGCGGCCAATTGTGAGAGATCCAGCTTATTGCAGTATACAGCTAAAGCTCAAAAGGACGGATCCAGGACCATGAGTTTAGTTACAACATTTGGTAGTAATACACACTTATTACAGGATGTAGTCAATAAACTGGAACATTCTTCGGGCTAATATAGATCTGGATTAATGCCTGCCTAATAGATGTCAATTCTCTTCTAGAAGGGGAAGAACACTTGAGTCTTACTTTGCTCATTACAAGAAACCTTTTTTAGATTATGTGAGCCAACATCAGCTTACCCTAATGGGAGATAGGCTTGTTGACTCACATCCTTGTGGACATTGCAGTTTGTGTAAACATATGTTCAAAACCACATCTTTCAGCAGTAAAAATACTGGCCACATTTTTGACATTTCATTTTTTGGGAATTGCAGCTCTGACTGGGTAGTCTATTTGGCTACTTGCCAATGTTCTGCCTTATATGTAGGGCAGACCTCCAGGCAATTAAGGAGTCATATTTCACAACGTCTGAGTGATTTACGTCTTAAAAAAGTGACCAATGCATTGTATAGACATTGTCAGTTACAAAAAACTGCCACTTTTGGATTTGTCATCATTGATCAGGTAAAGGGAAATAGATCAACCAAACAAGGTTGGCAAACTATACTAACTCAAAAGGAAAAAATGGATTATTAAGTTGGGCACTATATTTCATCCAGGACTTGATGATAAATTATGAGGTTCTTTTTGTTAAGGACTCTTATTGGTAACTTTATATGTAATAATAGGTTATTAATGGAAGTTTGGCTTAACATCTGATATCATAAGTACAATGTTTATTTTGTTTAATACTTTATATGTATTTGGAGGCTTAAATAGATAAATGGGGGAAGTGATGTCATAATTGGGGATATACAATATGTATAAAAACTGTTCCTGAATTATGAATGTTTTATCACTGAAGAAGGTTTGATACTGAAACCGGTCTGAAAGAAGGGAAGGAATAAACATTGTTTGCCTCTGAGTGCTGGCTTTTTCTTTTTGTTTATGAGTAACTGTCAACAGCATTCAGGATTAGTTATAACAGCATGCATAGGTATTCCCATTAACCCAACACACCAGATTTAACACAGTTGCAGAGCAAGCAGAACACATGCATATATGGAACAACAGTGGCCATTACAGGTGCATGCAGGTTTCATTGATGGCAACAGGCCACCAATATGGGTGTATTTTCACATGGCACATGCATAGAAACAAATGTGAATATTTATACACTATTAGGACATATGTCCCAACAAAAGTGTGGAGTGTACACATACCATTTGAGGAGTGCTATTGGGTTATTATGCACATATGGTAGGGGTGAGAGAGAGACGTCAATTAATAACTAATATATCCTTATAGTTTACACACCATTCTTAGCCACTGCAGTGGTCTTTCCCTTACATGTATTATTACACTACACAACGGCCTTATATTGTACACTGGTATGTTTATAAGTTATTATATACATGACCTGCATCTTACAACAGGTGTGACAGGCTGCAGGTGTTAATGAAACATATGTTGAGTATTGCTGACATACACTTTGGGTGAGGTGCTAGAATGACAGGTTTGTTTCCATATATATTCTCTGACTATGTACATGTGTGAATATCAGTTTTATGTCATTGACAGCTGCCTACATTTCTTGGAACATCACACTGGATTTTCAGGGGAACAGGGTACCAAGCTGGTGATATGGGCCATTTATCTGGACATGCTGGACAGTTTGGAACAGCTGTGGGGTATGGATATGCATACAACTTACATTTTGAGCATTCTAGCAAATTCTGTTGTTGGGTGTAAGTATGCATACAGCTTTCTATCTGGACATTGTATCACAATCTGTACAGTTGTGGGGCATGATTATGCATACAACTTAGTAGCACTCCCAGGATTCAGGCCCCTGCTGTGTGTGACAAACTATTATAGCCAACATCACAATACACTGCACTATCAGGGAATTGATGTAAAGCCTCCCTAACATGTACAATATAACTGACCTCTTGGCACTTCCAACATTGTTATGCAGGACTTCATGCCCATTTTATCTGCATACCATGGTGTGGGTGACACTGCTTAAGATACAACATTGCTATTTATAGTATGAAACAGATTGCCAACATATGAGAGAAGAGTAAACAGAAGCACTCCAGGGGTTATACCTTTATTCACGGACTATTTCACATTTATTTCTACTGGTACAACATTTTCTAAGGCTCTTATATTTATTTGTTATGACAGTACATCCAGACTGATTACTAACCTGGCTTGTGATGCAGCCTTTGCAGCCTAGCATCATGGGCTTGCTGGTTCGCAGCCCACTCATCTGCAGCTGTCAGAGAAATGCAGTGATATTTAGCCATACCTATCCATAGTATAAACAAGCTAGGCAATTATTTACTACTTAGTAGAATGAGTACTTACTCAGTCCTGGGGCAATGGACATCTGCCGAGACTCCTGGATCCACTGTTCCAGTACATCCCCCCTCCACCGCTTCAGGTCAGCATGGTGGTGCCTGACCTGTTCACCAGTCCGGAGATACCTGTGGCATTGGTGAGGTCACGGGCGAGACTGTCCCAGGCCTCCGTTTTGCACTGTGAGCCCTGGTACAGGCCCTGCAATAGTCTCTGATCATGGTGTTTTACCAGGAGCCATACCATAATTTTTGACTCCTGGATGCCCCAGCACTGCACTCTAAATCAAGTGCTTTCACCCACACTAGCCATTCTGCCTGCAGTAGGGAGCTGCAACCAGTTAGGGGTGGTATTCCCGGCTGTGGGGTTTAAATATGGACATTTTCCCGCACTTCCCAGTGATTGGCCAGTTTTGAAAAGGCTAAGCTATGGGCATACCTACTTACATGAGGTTGGCACTGCTTAAAGAGGTATACCACTAGGCAGATTGAATTGGGTCACCTACACATTGCTTACACTTACTAACTTGAGCTGTGCTGTGGTTAGCATTGCTTAATGGTTAATTAGCACTACGTTTGCCATTTGCAATGATTTATTCTTCATTACAGGTTATATATGTGTCTGGTATCCGTGATTCATGTGTACATAAACTTTATACAATAACACCTCCAATCTATGCTTACTGCAGTACTCCAGTTCACATATCTATGTTCTGTTTCAGGTTATCCAACATCACACTGTACATAGATACAGTTCACATGTTTGGTTTGATTTTCCTGTGATGAGACTTAGTTTGCTGATGCCTCATGCATATCTATTGCTATGATGGCTTGGTGGTTAACTACTGTTACTATAGTGGACAGGGTCCTAAGTTTGAACCTTGCAGAGGCTGTTTATTTTGTTTCTGTGCAGAACATGGACCATTGGATCTAGAGTTATTAAGGCACTTTAAAGCAGTTGTAAGTGGGTATGCATGGGTTTGTGCAATGGTAAGCACTGCTAACCACTGGATACAGTTTCTTACACTCAGTTAGCTTCTACTTTGCTTAATCTGTGTAGGCAATGCTTACCCCCATGCAAACGCACTTAGACACACTTACTAGTGCTTATTTGTGCTTAAACCTGCTTACTAGTGCCTTATTCATTCTGACACTGACACTTCACATGTGCATTTCATGTAGGACTCCAGTTCACATTTAAATGTTATGTAGGTTACATGGCATAAAGATGTAAATATATGCTCAGATACAGTTTTCAGATGGAAAGCAATATATGCTACAGTGGGACCCGAACCAGGAATAACTATTTGTTAGGCGGATGCTCTAACCACTACACTATTTCTGTGCTGCTTCCTTGGCATATATATTCCTTGTTATCCTCTTCAGCCTTTTCAGCTCCTTTAACTGTAGCTAAATGATGGGCTGTACTCGGGGTTTAAAAAAAATAAATACAAGGGTTTCTTCATTATATTTCAATGTACTGTTGCTGTTGAACACATAAGGACTGTTGGAGATATGCAGACACCTATGAGTGGTTTTGCTCATTTATTTACACTTTCTTTTGTTCTACTTTGCAGGGGAATGTTTATTTTGAGATCATTGCTCTCAGACATGCCCTCTGCACTAATCCACGCTCAGTGTAGGATTTGGAGCTCCAGCAGTGCGCCTTCATTATTATGCATGGCGTGCCACCATCCTCCTCTTAAACTGCAGCTTACGTGCAGGACTAGTTTAGTCCTGCATGGCAGATTAGTGAATCTGGGGGACTGTGTTTACTGTGACTTATAAAATTCAGTTTAAGACCTAGAACTTAAAGAATAGTACCACTATAAAAATAGTTTGTGTTGAGGGATTTGCAATTTATACTTCTTTCATAACCCCTATGGTTCCAGAGATATAAACATTTGTTTGAAGTATGAGGACATAATTTTATTCTGTCAAAAGTTTAGACTCTGCCTATTGGAAGTTACGGTGCAAACTTCTTGATCTCCACTGGAGTGAATGAGTTAAAATCTAGAGGGATGGGGTAGTCTGTAAGAATTTGTGATCTGTGCGGGGGAGGGACAATATATTGGAGGGTTTGGTAAAGAAGAATGACAGGTAGGTAGGTTGTTAGGGCTGTTTGGTAGTCCTCCCTTTGATAGTGTTAAGGTTTCACTATTGGGTCTGGTTCCTAAGAAGGTGGCTGGTGAGTTCTGGTTGATGTGACATTTGCCATTCCCAGAAAGGAGCTTCTTTAATGACTTTATTTCAGTAGAGTGGGACAAGGTCAGTTATGAGTCTTTCAATGACGCCGCTAAGGTTATTCATGGGTTTAAGGATGTGTGGTTAGTGAAAGTGGACATTGAATCCACATTTCACCATTTGCCAGTAAGGAAGAAGGAGCCAGCCCATTATTAGGTATGGTAGCTGGGAACAAATTTTACTTTGATAAATTTATGCCAATGGGATGCTTGGTAGCCACTACTTTTGAGAAATACGGCACTGTGTTTCATTGGGCTTGGCAGCAGCAGTTCGACATGCAGAGGGCAGTGCATTACCCGGATGATTTCTTGATAGAGGTGAAGGGTTTGTGGGAGCATTAGAAGGTTTGTAAGAGTTTTTGGGAATGCATGATGAGTTGGAGATCCCATTGGTGAGGCAGAAGCTTGAAGGCCCAGCTAAGGCATTGCTTTTTATTTTTTTTATTTTAAATTTTTTTATTGGTGGATGCAGTATGTGGGTTGTTTTGTTTACTGGCTGACAAGATAGCCTGTTTGAAAGGGAAGAACAGAAGGGCAATGTGCAAATATAAAGTGTGGATTAGGGAGGTTAATGAGATGTTAGGCCTTTTAAATTTTGCATGCCTGGCAGTTCATTCAGGGCATACCTTTTGTAGGTCAGTGTCCTTTTTGTTAAAAGGAGGGAAGAGCAAACATCATTGGATCAGGATTAGTAAGTTACTGCAGGTTGATTTGGTACTTTGGTTGTCCTTTTGGAGTGGTTTGGTGGTATTTTCTTTTGGTAGAAGGATTGGGTGGGTCAAGGGGATCTGCAATTGTTTACGGATGCAGCTGGGGGTATCAGAATGGGTGCATTTTTTGGATGGGGAATTATTTGTGGTCCGTTAGTCAGTAATTTGGAGAGATGAGTGGAAAAGGGATGTTGTGTTCTTGGTGTTAATGCCAATCTGAGTTGCATCGGTAGTTTGGCAGGAGAGTTTGAGGGGAAAAAGGGTAATTTTCTATTTGGAAAATATGGCGGTGGTGTGAGTCTTGCAAGTAACGACTGCAAGGTCTGAAGGTTGTCGTCATTAAATTTACGTAAGCTGGTTTTGCAGAGTTCAATAATAAATTTTTCCTTTTCATGTGTGCCTGTGACTGGGGTTAGGAATGAGATTGTAGACAGTTTGTCTCAGTTTCAGTTTTCTAGATTGTGACAGTTGGATTCGGGGGCAGAGAAAAAGCTGATGGCATTGACAGACAAGGTACAGGCAGTTGGTGCAACATTCTTGGGCAGGGTCTACCAGGAGTGTGTATAGTAGGCCATTATATGATTTTGATAAATTAATTTTACAGTTGCCTGAGGATGAAGGGGTGTGGTTGGAAAAACTATTTTTGTGGTACTTGGCTCGGGCTTGGGGGGCAAGGTAAGGCTGTGCAGTCGGTTAAGGTGGACATGGCAGTGATTAGTATATTTGCACAGGTGGCCTGGGCTACATGATTTCACACAGTCCTGGGCTGCGGAGTGTATGTTGAAATGATGGAGTAGAATGGTTGGTTTGAATATGGATGTGCATTGGGCTATGACAAGACAGGTTTTGAGAGTTTTGTGGAAGGGTTTAGCTTTAGTGATTGGTGATTCAGTGGATTATGTTTTGTAGATTACTTTGTGTTTATGGCTGTATTTTGGGACATTATGGGTGTCACAGCTGTTAGGGTCATTAGTTTGGAGAAATGTCATGGTTTATCCAGTGTCTGTGTACATTTGGTTATTCGGGTCTAAAACGGATCAATTAGGGAAGGGCACGCAAATAGTTCTTGTAAAAGATAGGAGTGATGAGCTGTGTCAGGTGGGTTGGACCAAGCGATTGATGTGGAATCCTGTGAGGAGCCCTCAGGATGTATTTTTTGGTTGACATGGAGTAAAGTGCTACCGGGTAATCAATTTTGTATATGTAATAAGAAGGGCTATGTTTTGTACAGATTTTTCAGGAGAAAGGCTTTCCACTCTTTCTTTTTGTATTGGTAGGGCTTCAGATTTAGCGAAGGAAGGTAGATCAGTTGAAGTCATTCGTTCACTGGGTCTGAAGTTTCATGTATACAGTCACCTACGGGGCTTCCTTGAGTATCAGTGGTACATTTGGCTGGTAATGACTTGGGAATAATTTGTCTGGTAATGACCTGGGAATAATTCCTAAGAATCAGCTTTTACATAGGAAAAAGAAGGGTTTGCATATGTTGCAAGGGATATTATATCCAGTATGTGTATAGTATGGTCTGAAATTGTACTGAGTTTGTGTGGGAAGTATGCCGCTAGTTTTGCAGTGTTGGAGTATGCATGGAGGTTTATTAATTGTAGGTCGGTGTGGCAGTTGGTTGCTTGGATACGCATGGGATTTTGATGACAGGAACCCAGTTTGGTTTAGAACTGATGGAGTGCACCTGAAGGAGTTTAGTTTAGATCTGTTTAACATACATTTAAGGTTATGTTTGAAAGGTTTAGTGAAAGATCTTTCTTAGGAGAGTGGAAACAGCCTGTGGTCAGGATGGTGGGTGGAGAAGAGGGGCAGGTGTGTCCCACTTCTGTTCCCCCTCTTGGTGCTGGGTGTTGATGCCAGGAGTTTTGGGGATGAAGCAAGCAGTAGGATGCTGCTTTGATTAATAAGAATAAGCGGGCAGTGGTATGGATGCTTCTTATTCAGACAGGGTGAGTGGGGGTACACCCTGATGTATGGTACAATGATTTTACATGTTGTGGTTACAAGGTTGTTCATATTATGATTAACAGTTGAAATGATGATGCAATAAGGTTATGCTGGAAGTTAATAAAGGCTGTCAAATATCATTTGGTATGATGTATTTTATTGAAGATGACCAGGACAAAAATCATTACCGTTATGCATAGACTGCCCTTAGTAATTCATATAAGAACAATTTTGCATCTTCTTGTTCATGTAATGTGAGTCACTGTATATTAGTCAAATTTTTGAAGGGAGGCAAGCATAACTTTAGTGACCAGAGTTCCAGTTCAGAAGAAATATATGCATATTTTACTTCTAAGTATCATGACAACTCAATGCATGATTTTCTAAACATATTATGCATTCCTTACCATAAAAAAGTGAAATACATACACAAATTTTAATCAAGTATAATGCAGCATGCTAGGGTGTCATTATCTAACAGCTGTAAAACCCTTTACATATATGCAGAAGGACAAATGCCAGTCTTACTTTAAGAGTTCCTAATATAGTTTACAGAAAATTATAATACAACATTCAGGTACCAATGTGCTTCAGTCTTGAGAGTCTGCAGTTAGGAAGTTAAAGGCAGGTCTGTGCTAAATTTGATCTGATTAGTCTTACCATATGTAGTCTCATTTTCTAACATGTATTTAGAGACAAGTCATGTTTCAAGTGTCTTGAGAAATATAATTGAATTTTACTTTGGTGTAATGACTACTACATTCAGATATGCAGTGCATGGAGCACACTGTTTACACTCCAATATTCAGAAAAAGACCAACCAGTTCAGCATCAGAATGGCATGCAACCCAACCTTAACAAATGTTAAGCAGCCCCTGCTTATGTTAAGGTCAGGTCCCATGCTAGGCAATCAAATCTGCCTGTACCTCCTAGGAAATGACAACGGAAGAACAAAACATACTGCCCACTGTCCGTACCCTTAAAATGTCCCTACCGTTCTGTAAAAGAAAAAAAAAAGAAAAAACTTGAGAGCTGCTAGAATAACAAGATGTGTTTTTACCTGCATAATCTGAAAAATGTAGACACTGAAACTCAAATGTATGCCATTATTTAGTGACTTCAAGCCTCAGTGGTTTGTCCAAAATCCACATATTTTAAGAGGAACAGACCAAAGATATGAAACAATAATCTGGAAGTCCTGTAAAAATCTAAATAGTTGACAGGTATGGAGGTAAGTGTAAACATGATGGACTGTGTTACACTTCATCACTGACAGCACTCCCTACGTGTTTTATGGCTTGGAAAGAAATGTTTTTCCCTTTAACTAGTAGTAAATGGAGTAGACAAAGTTCCATGCATTACAAAGAATTATGATTGTCTTACTGTCTTACTGTTCATAACGCCTTATTATGTGTTCTCAACATGGATGCCAAGATTCAGCTTGAGAGCAAATTTCTTGGCATCCGTGTCTTGAACACATAATAAGTGGGTTATGACTGGCGACACAATCACAATCTTTTATATTATAGCCATAAGATGTATTCTTTAGCGTACCATAAACTCTTCCATAATGAAAACATATAATGCAGTGTGTTAAACTGTAGCTGTGGAATTGACTGGAATAAATAAAAATAGTAGAAATAACATAATGATGATAATAATAATAATAATAATGGTTATGATAAAGAAGCAGCAATCTACAATACAAGATGACTCTCACACAATAGTGTATATTTACATAAAAATTTAAGATAAATTGCATTAAAACTCCCTTGTGTGACACTCTGTTGCATGAATGCTCAACAGCAGGAACTAACTTGTGATACTGTCTCCTCTCTGGTTTAACTGCATAGACACTGCTGCAGAAAACACAACGCTATATATGTTTTAAGTTAAAACATTTTTTTTTAATAACTCCTATATAATACTGGCAGAAACCATTTAACCATGATCTGACCACTTTTGCCAAAACTTACCGACTCATTCTTCATCCTTCTAGGTTAAGCAGTGTCCATTTCTGAGCAAGTCCATCCTTATCCATGGTTAACCAATGTTTATTACTATATCAATATGTTGTACCTAAGCTGAGCTTTTATATGCTGAAGTAATAAAATTTGCATGTTAAATTTTTGAGTGCAACCTCAAAGTTCCTGGTGATATTTATCTCTCTCTCTCTCTCTATATATATATATATATATATACATATATATATATATATATATATATATATATATATATATGTGTGTGTGTGTGTGTGTGTGTGTGTGTGTGTGTGTGTGTGTGTGTGTGTGTGTGTGTGTGTGTGTGTGTGTGTGTGTGTGTGTGTGTAGATGCTTAAAAAGCATCACTTTCAGTAGCAAAATACTGGTGTTAGTTCTTGTATTATAAGCATACAAAATGTTTATGTTTGAATGTATTATTAGTTTGCCATGGAATGGAAAAGAAAAGTCTACATGTCGGTACCGAAAGTATTTTTCTTTATAATATACAAATAAGTGATGTCATTACTGTACACTTACTGTATGCAATGGATCACTTTTAACACTAACAAATGCTGTATGTAGTATGTCAGACGGACAGGAAAGCCATTTACTGTCATGAATTTTGTTTCCATTTTTGTATAATGTTATGTTTTTTAGATTTCAAAAGAACATTATTTGCAGAAAAATGGATACTCAAACACAACAACAATAATAATAATAATAATAATAATAATAATAATAATAATAATAATAAAAATAATAATAATAATATTCATATTTATTTAACATTTGTCGACCAGGAAATTCTGACTAGGCTGGAGACTATTTTCAGTGGAGGCCAGGGGAGAAGCCCTCCAGACGCATGTCTTTTAGAATGTGGGAGAAAACCAGTGCACCCAGAGGAAACCCACACGAATGCAGGGAGGACATGCAGACTCCACACGGAAAGCACGTCAGCCAAGATTTGAGGTGGTGAACCTCTTGCTGTGAGTGACAAAGTTAACCGCTGCAACACTGAACTGCCCACAGTAACACACTGCATTACTGTGTAAATAATGCCCACCCGTAGAGTCTGAAACTCAAATGTAAGTCATTATTTAGTATCTTCAATCCCCAAGGATTGCCAACAAACCACACATTTTAGGAGTAGGGGACCAAAAAAAGTAAATATCTGGATCTTTATACTACCATAATAATAATAATAATAATAATAATAACAATAATAACAATAATAATAGTAGTAGTAGTAGTAGCATAATAACTTAACCATATAAAAGCCAAATAATAATACCTGATTTCATTTTCTAGAGAAAATATTACCAGCTCTAGTTTCAGCTCCTTTCTCGTTTTGACTAGCCTAGAAGTGTTTTTTGTTTTGTAACATGTGCTGCCTTTAAGAAGTCACATAAACTGCCCACAAATAAAAATTGTGGTGATTACATTTTCCTCGTGTAGATTATTCACAAAAGATAAACAGACATTTACAGTATAACAGATGAGCCAGATTACTGATTGCTTAAATATGATAAGTGGCAACAGTATACTATTACTCTCATGCACATATTGCCTGTCAACCCTAAATATAGCCACCTTCTGGTTCTTAGCAGCTGTTATGTTTGCCTGTGGTAAAATAAAAAGAAATAAAGGATATGCAAGCAGTAATGCCCAGAAGGGTGTGCATTACTATGTAAATAACACCCATCCATGGATGTTATAAGGCCTGACACCTCAGGCAGAAGGCCTTTATAGCATTATTTACACATTAACACACCCTGAAAGCCATTATTATACTTAATTTGTGTTAAATGTAAAATTGTACTTAACTTACTTCCTTTTTTTATTAATATATTACTTTTTTATATATATTTTTGATGTAAAATATTTCCTCTGCCTGGCATGTTGAAATGGCGGTATTTTCTGTCAAGGGTGCAGTACAGTTTGTCAAATCATGTAATACTTAAAGTTCATTACATTGACTTACATAATTCAAGGGGTTTTGCCCTTCTTTGTATGATATGTAACCCTGGAGTTAGTATATATAACTTCTGATGATGAGGGGTGTGGAGGGCAAAATCCCCGACTTGGAGGCCGTATTTTACCTCAAAAATATAGCATTTTCAAAAAATATCCAGATATTTACTTTATGTTTTGGTCCCTTTCTCCTAAAATGTGTGGTTTGTTGGCAATCATTGGGGACTGAAGTCACTAAATAATAACTTACATTTGAGTTTCTGACTTTTATTTCCTTCAGAAAATGCATGCTAATTCAAAACGTCTTATTCAAGTAATTTTATAATTTTATAAGAGCAATATTTAAAATTTGTTCTTATTTTTGAAACATTGTTCCACCTTTATTTTAGGCTTCATCCAGATTTTTTGAGCTAACAGGTAGAGGTGTGTGCAAACCTCATAACTACTGCTGCCAGTGGTTGATCAGTCTCACTGTGTCTCCCTTGTTCACGCACATAAACATGCACACACACAAAAACACACTTGTGCTTCAGAAAATTCATACTAACACAAATCCTTTTATTCAGGCAATTTTGTAGTTCTATAAGAAAAATATTTAAAATCTTTTCCTATTTTTGAGCCTTTGTACCCCCTTTATTTTAGGCTTTATCCAGATATTTTGAGCTAAGCGGATGAGAGGTATATAAACCTCTTAATTACTGCTGCTTGAGCACTCTTACTCTTTACACTCTCTCTCTCTCTCACACCCACACACACACACACACACACACACACACACACACACACACACACACACATACACACACATACACACGGGTCTGTATCAATTTATCAAACTGGTATACAATGAATAGCAATTCATTGAACCCCTATTTATCGAATGGCATTTCAGCGAACAACTAAATCCTTCCCAGGGTAAGGAAGCATTTCACCAGAGGCACAGCAGAACATAAACTGTGCAAAATCAAAACCACACAAGTAGGGGGATTCGCTCTGTGACCCCCCCAGCCCCTTAACTATATATAACTACTCCAAGATCTCATCACAGTGTGGAAAAGGGCAAAGTTGTGATATTGGCCAAGTGCTTCCTTACCCTGGGAAAGATTTTGTCATTCGTTGAAATGCCATTCAATAAACAGTGCTTCAATGAATTGCTATTCCCTGAATAGCAATTCAATAAAGTGATATAGACTCCACATACACACACACACACACACACACACACACACACACACACACACACACACACACACACACACACACACACACACACACACACACACACACACACACACACACACACACACACACACACACACACACAACCACACATGGGTTTGTATCACTTTATCAAACTGATATTCAATGAATAGCAATTTTTCGAACCCCTGTTTATCAAACGGCATTTCAGCGAACAACTAAATCTTTCCCAGGGTAAAGAAGCATTTCACCAGAGGAACACCAGAACAGAAACTGGGCAAAATCAAACCACCCAAGTGGGGGGCTTCGCTCTGTGCCCCCCCCCCCCAGCCCCCTAACTATATATACCAACTCCAAGATCACATTACAGTGTGGAAAAGGGCAAAGTTGTGATATTGGCTAAGTGCTTTATTAACCTGGAAAAGATTTCTTCATTCGCTGAAATGCCATTCAGCAAACAGTCCTTCAATGAATTCCTAGTTACTGAATAGCAAGTCAATAGAGTGATATAGACTCCACACACACACACACACACACACACACACACACACACACACACACACACACACACACAGATACATACACACTTCTGCCTTCATCTATACAAGCACACATACACTCACACACACAGATGGAATCATAAACACAGACACACACACACACACACACACACACACACACACACACACACACACACACACGCTTTATTATGCTTCTTTTAAATTTTCAATTGCTTAACAGCAAAAGCACTGCTTAAGTGTAAAAATAATGGCTCAGTCAATCTCATTGCCACCTTCATGCACACATGCACTCACAAACACACAGACATAAGCACAAGCACTTTTCTATTTTTTTAATTTTTTTTATTTTACAATCAATACACAGCAAAATCACTTCTTAGCGAGAGCAAAATAATGGTGGCCATTCAAATTCTTTCAGTGCAAGCTCCATGGCAGCTTAATATGCTGCCACGAAGTGGGAGATTCATTTTTCAGTGGCATTACCTGTAGAATAACATCCTACTGGAGAACATTTGTTCTCCAGTCAGGGTACTGATGTACAGGTTGCCCATTCTCTATGGTAATATATTGCTTGCTGAACTCTGATTCTAACAATGCATATCTCTGATGTCTGACTGTGAGCAAATTGAAAGAAATAAAGGCCCTAATAGTACATTTAACTTTACTGCTGTCAAGCACATTTTACTGCATCCAGATTTGCCAAGGTGATAACAGCAAGTGAGTACCCCTAATATATATTATATATTCTGCCTCCAAGCTACCTCAAAAAAGAGATAAGTTCTGACTGTGCACAGCTCTGATGCTTGGCTATGATGGCAATGAAATAAATTATTCCATAACAATGAGCTGTTTGGTTAGCTTTTACATACCTGCATCAACTTTATTACAAGCTGAGATAAGTAAAAACTTGCAGAGTTATAAGATATTACTGCATTTTATTTTTTCTGTTAATTGTTTCATTGAATACTGTGTTAGAAACAGTACTGCATTTATCTGCTTATTTATTTGTTCACTGAAAATTGTGAACTCTCTCTCTCTCTCTGTCTGCAGTTAGTTTATTCTTCTCACTTCATTGATATTCGGTGTAAAAGTCTTAGCCTAGAGGGATTTTCTGTGCCTTAAAGTCTTAGTCCCTTATCTCTGAAATTATTTCTGCTGAATAGTTGTATACTTGAGCTGTTTGGTTAGCTTTTACATACCTACATCAACTTTATTACAAGCTGAGATAAGTACAAACTTGCAGTGTTATAAGATAGTACTGCATTTTATTTTTTCTATTGTTTAATTGAATATTGTGTTAAAAATAGTACTGCATTTATCAGCCTATTTATTTGTTCACTGAAAATTGTGAGCTCTCTCTCTGTCTGCAGTTTTTGTGGCTTTGGAATTGACTGCCCCTCCTGTAAATTTGTATTTGAACACTCTTCCTGGGCCCAATCTCATTTGCTCACTCAACCGAGTACAGTGAGATCATATTTTGATTTCAGACACTCCTACCATTCCCATCTGTTCAGCCCTATCCCAGCTCTATCCTAGTCTAGTCTCATTAGCTCATCCTGCCTAATACAGAGAGAACATTTGAATAGGCATACCCACTTAGACCCTGAGCTTGTCTGATTGATGACTGCTGTAACAGAGCTCAGTTCTGAGGTTTTTTACTGGTTAATTGGGTAATTTGTTTAAATCAGTTTGCTTGTTTTCTATTGTTTTATATATATATATATATATATATATATATATATATATATATATATATATATATTACACTTTATCTGCTTTTACTGTATTTGTGTTTCTTCCTACTTTATTACCTTATTTTCCTTTTGCCTCTTCTTAAAAGTACTCAATTGTGTTTATTTTGCTGCATTTATTACTGCTTGGCAGTAGCCTGATTAATTTGTAACTGTTATTCTAAGTCTTTTGGTTAAAACACTTGGGCTTCAGACCAGTTGTTTTACATTAAGAAGGTTTGTGGTCTGCACTGTTGTGGCAGGACAGGTAGCTTACATCCTTCAAATTTGGGAATTGCTGATTGAAGGCTCGGTGTCTGTTATTCTAAAAGCGCATTAGTTCTGGTTTAAGCACTTGGGCTCCAGGCCAGTTATTTTACATTACGAAGGTTTGTGGTCTGCACTCTTGTGGGAGGACAGGCTAGATTCTGCCCTTCTGAGCTGGGAATTTCTGGTTAAAGGCTTACTATGCCTGCTTATTTGAACTGTTTTTCTGATATTGGTGCGACTTGTCCTCTGTAGAATAGACTAGATTCAGGCCTGCTGAATCTAGCTTTGTTTGTATAACTTGAGCACTAATCCAGGCCATCGTTTTTTGGAGAAGGTTCCCCTGCACCCTAGTGGCAGGAGTGTGCAGTTAGAACTTGTTAGATTGAAGACTGTTGGAACAGGGCTCAGTTTTGAGTTTGTTTACTCGTTAATTGGGTAATTTGTTTAAATCAGTTTACTCATTTTCTATTGTTATAAAAACAATTGCACTTTATTCATCTGCTTTTACTGTAATTGTGTTTCTTCCTACTTTATTACCTTATTTTGCTTGTGCTTCTTCTTAAAAGTACTCAATTGTATTATTCTGCTGCAGTTATTACTGCTTGGTTGTAGCCTGATTAAATTGTAACTGTTATTCTAAGCCTTTTGGTTTAAGCACTTGGGCTTCAGACCAGTTGTTTTACATTAAGAAAGTTTGTGGACTGCATTGTTGTGTCAGGACAGGTAGCTTATATCCTTCTAAGTTGGGAATTGCTGATTGAAGGCTCGGTGTCTGTTATTCTAAAAGCACATTAGTTCTGGTTTAAGAACTTGGGCTTCAGGCCAGTTATTTTACATTAAGAAGATTTGCGGTCTGCACTCTTGTGGGAGGAGAGGCTAGATTCTGCCTTTCTGAGCTGAGAATTTCTGGTTAAAGGCTTATTGTGCCTGCTTATTTGATATTTTTCTTTATGAAATTTGTGTGCCTTGTTTGCTGTAGCCCAGATGTTAGCAGTTTATTAGCCATTTTGGGCTAATTTCTATCTCTCTCATTTCCCTGCTTTAAAAACCACATTTGTGCAGTTTTGCATGCCGGGCAGTGCCAGTTAGGTAGGGTTAAACTATTCCCGGCTCCATGAAGTCTACTCTTCAATTTTTCCCATGGAACTAGACAAACTTTCAACTTAAGCACTCAAACCATTCATTTCACAGCCCAGCAATTGCTCAAAACTCATAGCAAGCACTAATTAACCCTAGCACTAGACCTCCTATACTGTCCAGAAGGACAAAGCTCTCTATTCATCCCTACCAGCCAATCAGTAAAACTGCTCACTTTACCTATTCAGGCATATCCAAAGAGTAGTTTCAGGTGTACTCTCCAGTCCAACTGGTGAATCTGGGCA
The DNA here is from genome assembly GCF_019279795.1 of Protopterus annectens. Taxonomy (NCBI): domain Eukaryota; kingdom Metazoa; phylum Chordata; order Ceratodontiformes; family Protopteridae; genus Protopterus; species Protopterus annectens. The sequence goes on from NC_056728.1 coordinate 1,520,447,446, forward strand.
TTTTGAGGCAATGTTACAAAAGCCTCATGTACACAGATGACCCTCTCCTCCTACAACCAAACACTAATATATGCAAGAGATGCAATTATACAGCCAAACTGGAGGCAAAGCTCTCTCAACCCAAGACTAGAACTGTCAGTCAAGAGGAGAAGGAAAATACTTGCAACACACCACCAGTCTCACAGAGACCTACTAAACCAACACTGGCAAATAACACACATAAATACACAAAAACATACTCGGAGGCTCTAAATAAAAATCTGCAAAAGAAACAGAGGCCTCCAAAGCAGACACCAAAGCAACCTCCACACCCCATCACAAACCATGAAACACATACTTCACATAATCAGTGGGCCACGCAACCATAGCCCTTAAGGCAAAATAACATACCCAACACACTAGTAATAGGCGACTCTATAGTCAAGCGCACTGATGTCCCACTAACTAGGCTGGACAAGGAGAAGGTTACAGTTAGCTGCCTGTTGGATGCCAGGATCTGCCACATAACACAAGCCCTTAGGCCTCTCCAGAACAAGTACAAATACAACTCTGTCATTGTCCATGTTGGCGTGAATGACCTGAGATGTACCTCCCTGGACTATATGAAAAGAGACATGGAAGAGCTCTCTGATCACTTAGCCCAGGCCGGTATGACCCTGACCCTAAGTAGCATCCTACACTCACCAAGAATGATGCCACAGTATAAAGAAAAAATTATAAATTTCAACAATTGGCTAAGTTTCTGGTGTCATTCAAAGGGGATCCAGTATCTGTCCACCTGGGATGACATGCTCGATAAGCCACGTTGCTTCACAAGAGATGGCTTGCACCTGTCACCCTTAGGCTTTCGAATACTGGCCAAGGCTTTTGCCTCCCCTAGTGCCTTTTTTAGGCAAGTCTCAAAAGACAAACCCACCACCATAAATAGCACAAGTAACCAAAAACTGAGGGTAATGCTATTCAACGCCAAAGTCTAAACCTCAAAATGCATGCACTTGAGGTGCTCCTCAGTATGGAGAACATCGATATCTGTGCAGTAACAGAAACCTGGTTTAAGGCTCCAGACAACACCCCAGAACTACCAGGCTATAACTCATACCATACTTTTTAATCACAGAACCCGGACCGAAACACAAAAGGCGGGGGTGTATCCATATTCATCAAGGATACCCACACATCCAAGTTAGTGGCACAGCGCAATGCCTCAGAGATCATCCATGTGCAACTAACAACGGGCAAAACTGCAATTCAAATGGTACCTTGCTACAGATCACCCACCATGACCCAGGACCCCCATTCCCCATTTCTGGAGACACTGGAAAATATGAAGATCCTACCAAATGCCCTAATATTGGGTGATTTCAATTACTCAAACATTAACTGGGAGAACTACTCAAGTACTAACTCCCTTGCCCAACGCTTCCTAGAATTTATAAAATCTAATGCCCTGGATCAACTGTTCAAAACCCCCACCAGAGGTGACAACATATTGGACCTGGTCATCACCAACATGGTCGACCAGTGTTCTACACCAGAGGTCAACCCCTTGCTGGTTAGATCAGACCATAGACTAATCACTCTGGATATCCACATTCCGCCCCCACCCCCAATCAAGGAAACCAACATGAAAAACTTGTCAAAAGCAAACTTCATGTTACATAAAACCAAAGTGGAAAGGTTCACAGCCCCCATGCTAAAGGACAACACTGTCCAAGCTGCTGAATCTCTTACGAAGGCACTCTATGAGCCCCTGCAAGAATGCATGGATTGTGCTATCCCAAGACTCACTCCTCCAAGAAAAGGAAACCAGTCTGGTGGACCCCTGCCATAAATAAGCTATACAATAGGAGGAGGAAACTAGTACAGAAAAGAGTAAAATCCCAAGAAGGAAAGACATCTCTGATCAGTATCTGCAAGAAACTACGATCTGTCATAAAATCATCCAAGGCTAGCTTTGAAAGAAAAATTGCCAAGAACTCCAAAGATAACCACAAGGTGTTCTTTAGCTATGTCAAGAACCTAAGTGGAAACTCTCAGATCTGCTCTGAGTTAGTGCAGAATGGCACAAAATACACTGAACCAACTAATATTGCCAACATTCTGGCAGACAGGTTTAGTCCAAACTTCACCCCCCTCTCACCCCCTAAAGTGCCCATAACCATACCAGAAGGACGTAAAGCTCTGGCAGTCACTGACACACAGGTTAAAACAGCCCTATCCAAAGCCAAAAACACAGCTTCAATGGGTCTGGATGGTGTCCCAGACTGTGTCTTACATGAGCTCCAAAATGAACTAACTCCTCACCTAAACACACTGTTCAAACTCAGCCTCTCTACAGGCTATGTACCCATAGAGTGGCGCATAGCAACAGTTATCCCGCTCCACAAAGGTGGAGCCACAACGGACCCTGGGAACTATCACCCTATAAGCCTGACTAGCCTGGTCTGCAAGGCTATGGAGTGCATCATCATGGACCTCATTAACAGAGACATAGGGAACCTCCAAACATTGGACCCTACCCAGTTTGGCTTTTTTTAAGGGCTGATCATGCCTCCTAAACCTGGTGGACTTTTTTGAGACAGTTACCAAGGCTTTAGATGAGGGAAATGAGGTCCACACAGCCTACCTAGACCTCACAAAGGCTTTCAACACCATTCTCCATTCTGGTATTATAGGCAAACTCGCCAGCCTGAACATACACCCCTACATCACAAGATGGGTTGTTAATTGGCTCATGGATAGAACCCACACAGTGAGAGTTGCAGGCTCTAGGTCCAACTCTAAACCGGTTACAAGTGGCGTCCCCCAGGGCTCAGTCCTGGGACCCCTCCTGTTCAGTATATACTTATCAGAGGTACAGGCAAGCACAGGACTATGGCTGATCAAGTTCTCAGATGACTGCAAACTGGGGGCCATAACTGACCCTCCCGCTGATACAGACATCCTCCAGAAGCATCTCACTGAGATGGATACCTGGTGTCAAAATCATGGCCTCAAGCTAAATGCCAAAAAGTGCATAGTCATTCCCTTTGGAAAAAACAAAGTACCCATGAACTACCACATACGTGGTAGTCCCTTAAATACAGGAAATGTAATAAGGGATCTGGGGACCCAAGTAGATAGTAATCTCTCCTTTGATAATCATATTGCCAAGGTGGTTAGAAAATCCTTCTATGTGGCCCACCTAATCACAAAAGGGTTTGCATCTAGAACAAAAGAGGTTATTGTGCCCCTCTACTCATCACTCATCAGACCCATCATAGAGTACAATGCCCCATTTGGGATATACCTTACAAGACATCTGCAACAGCTGGAAAGACCAGAATATTACCTCACCAAGAGGATTACTGGCCTCAAACAGATGCCATATGCAGCCCGACTGAAGAAACTCCAGTTGTACTCAGTTGCATACCGCTTACTCAGAGGTGATCTCTGCCTGACATACAAGGCCATGTCCAACCCAGAATTGATGGACATGCTCCATCTAAAAAAAAACAAATCCCCAAGAGCCACACGCTCTAGAGATCTAAACCTCACCACAATGATAAATAGGATGTGCTGGAGGGAATAATTCCTGTCCCAGAGACTCTCCATGCTTTGGAACAGCATTCCAATCTACATTAGGCAGAGCCCCTCACTAACACTCTTCAAAAGAAACCTTGATGAGTGGATGGGAAACAGAAAATTTACCCCGGGAATCACTGCAGTGACTCTGCTGGACAGAGGCACAGGGAACTAATGGCTCTGCTGGACAGAGGCAAAGGGAACTAATCTAAGGGGTCAGCAAAAGTCAACACATTCTGGCTAGGCTTATAGATGCCTAGAACTTACTTATGAACTTATGAACCTGTGCAAGCCATATTGATGATGGTTTAGTAGAGATGCTGATCAAGTAAAAGTAATATTGTTTGCCTTTCATACACTGCTTGCTTCCTAATCAACAAAACATAGCCACTTTCTGGCTGTGTACATATTATAAATGTTTGACTCTGACAACAATGAGGACAAAATAAATAATGGCTATAGCTTGTTGCCTTCATATGCATGGACTGCTTTTTAATGATGAACCATATGGATAATTGTTTAATAGAGATTAAGAAACTGTCCTTTACTTCTGCACCTAGACTGTATTAGCCACCTTTCACAGCCATCAAATAACCATTTCTGATTCTTTGCCACTGTTTATGTTCTGTATTCTTGGCTATAATTAAACTGAAAGAAATAGTACCAACACTGATATATTCCAACTTCTGACACATATACTGCCCCTCAGTGATAAAGTATATTAAAGATCATTTAAAAGTTATCAAACAATTTCCTTTTGCTATAAAACATAAACTGCTTCCCTAATTGCTACTCTAAAAAATACTCATGTTCTGATTGTTTATTCCCTGCCGTATTTAACTATGATGTATCAGGTTTTATGGGAGATGAAGTCTTTGATGCTCATCATTAACACATCTCAACCCACCTATCCCCCCAAAAAAGGATGTAAAAACTTAACAAAATAAACTTGTTATAATGTTTGATATATGCATTGTATAGTGCTAGCACTGTTTGTAGAACTGCCCAAACATTTATCTGGAATCCTGATAATACCTTTTTATGACAGACATCAAAAAAAGAGGACAACACCTGTGATGATCAAAGAATCTGATCCATGCAGTGATCTCTGGGTTAATGACTAGATGTTATGAAGCTGGCATGAAAAAGTGATACAACTGCATGCCTTGTATTGTTAAAGACCAAGGACTGGCTAACCTTTGTGTAGTGCTTTATAGGAAAGAAGGAAACGGAGTGGTATGTTAATAAACAGCATGGCAACCGAATTCTGAGTGGGATTTTAATTTTTCTTTTAACACTTAAGGTTAATTATTTTATTAGTACATTATTTGGACTGACACAACAATTATCCCTAAGTTACTGTGAGGGTAGAAATTTTTTTTCTAATGTTAAAATTAAATCACAATACAAGAAAACTGAATCATCTTAGCACCTACACTTCTGTACTTGTTTGCCTAAGCCAATGTATACTTTTCAGTCATAATTAACTTTTTAAAACACCAACTGAAGAATCAAAGACTAACACACACACACACACACACACACACACACACACACACACATATATATATATATATATATATATATATATATATATATATATATACATACACATACACACACACACACACACACACACATAAGTGCAACATGCATTATTGCTGCATGCACTTTATAGTGTGGTGAAATTGTGGTGTTTTTTTTGTCAGGGGTACAGTTTGTCGAATTATGTAATGCTTGAAGTTCATTACATTCATTGTTACATAAGTCCAGGATTTCTGCCCTTTTTTGTGTTATGTTTAACCCTGGAGTTAGTATATTTAACTTCTGGTGGTAAGGGGTTGTGTACTTGGACCCCCCCCCCACACACACACACACATACACACACTTAATAAGCTGTTTTTTTTCTGTTACTTTTCATAATCTCAGATATAACTTGTTGGTTTACATTTGTGATTACTTTTTTGCAATGATTTTAGTGGTAATTAATGAGTAATCACTGGTGACATTGTTTAAAGTTTTGTGTTTTGATGAAACTTACCAATGGTTATTCATTCTAAACTCATATGTATAAACTTACAAAAAAAATTAGAAGTTCATATAGACTGCTCTGGTACAATTTGAAGACCAAAATGTTTATGCAACTAAAAAAGAAGGCAATCTTCGCCTCACAGAGAAAATAATTTCTGATCTGAACTATAAGAATGTTGTGGAGTATACAAGTGGCAGATGTGAGACTGAAAAAGTTAAAAACCGAAATAACTATTTTACTAAGTATGCTAATAATATGATTAATGGAGAATGCACTTGACAGCACTATTGAAAATCAAATAGAAGACTGAGACAAAAAGACAGATGGAAGGCACACTGAATGTAGTGTGGAGATTCCTAAAAATGTCACAAGATCAACAGTAGTGAGCAAAGTACAAGGCCTAAAATTTAATCCTCATCTACCGATTGCTAAATGTAATCTGATGAACTAAATGAAGATTGCTGCTTACTTGATGAGCTTTAGCACTGATTAATTAACATGCTTCCTGAATTAATAGAAGTTTTATTAATTGCATTGTTTAAAGATTAATTAAAAAGAAGCGCTACCACTAGAATTAATGAGTGCAGGTACTATTTAGTACATAAGATGTTTGTCGTGAAGTTCATGCCAGTTATGTATTAAGCAGCCACTGATTAGTTATTGTAAAGCTGGTATAAAACATTAGCTGAGTAATTATTTCATTACTTGACAAGAAAAGATATGTACTTAGATACAATTCTGTTAGTATAGTAACTTACTAAATACTCATCAATTGTACAAGTTGGCATTAAAGGTTTGGACAAGGGAGAACAAACAGAACTGCTCTAAATGGATATAACTAGGGCATTTCATTGTGCACTGAATTAAAAGTGATGGCCAAACTGAAATAGTTGAATGATTAGAATTTAAAGCACTGTGAAGCAACCGTCTTGGAAGAACAAAGAGCTCAACTGCACTGAAATGAGTTGCATGCAGAATGTTTATTCTATGTCTTAAGATTGATGGGCTAAATTAATTGCAGACAGTGCTAAGACTGGTGGAAATATAGAGCATGCTGCAAGGAGAAACTCATATGTAATTAAAGAAAATAAGGCACTTAAGGACAGAGAGGGGACTGGAGCAGATCATATAATAAAAGATAATGCATTTGAATATTATAGAATCAATATGTGATATGTTGAAATTTTAGGGCTGGAAATATATAAATGATGGAAAGATAGAGTGTCGATATAAATGAGATGCTCAATTTTACTGTAGCAGAATAACTCCAAAAATAAAAACACAGGAACTAACTAATTGTGCTATATATTAGCAAAATGTATTAACAGAATAAACATGTAAATAACACATTTATAATGAGAATTAAATTGAAGTAATCATAGAAAAAGCAAACACAAAAAAGAACTTTGCATATAAAAATGTTCAAGCATAAAAGCTGAAAATAAAATCAAAACAAGAAGGTGCAATGTAAGTCCTCTGTACTAGTTTTCTGAAACAGATACACACATTCATAAGAGATTGAGGTGATTGGAATGTTTTCAGGATTACCTGATCACTGGAAGCATCTATATAATATGCAACAATTATCAGATACTATATCTAACCTTTATAAGGAGAAATGAAGTCAGACCTGACAAAGTCAGTCATGGCTTTTGTAACAAGACACTGTATACCCCATATAACTATCACATTGTTGATGGTAATCTATCTTTACAGCACAGCTCTTTTTATCCACTGATATAAGGCAAGGTTTTGTGAATTGCATCAAATTCTGCTTCATTAGCATCTGCTTCCAGAATACCGTAACCTATCCCAGATGCCTTCATACCATATGCTAGAAGATAATGTGGTTTTAAAAACAGTTCCAAAAAATACCAGGTAATAATTGTCACATTGTATTCACATGAAAGAAGAAGGTCATAACTGTGGGTCATCGTCTCATTATCAAATATCATTCTTTAGTGAAACATATCTATCTATTTGAACTATTCTGGAAAGAAGAAGCAGACTGCCACTGTGAAATCTTAGTATTGATATTAATTAAAGTGTGTAAAGCTACAAAACTTTGTGATTTAATTCTGAACTACTTCTTTATGTATTCATATATCTACTAATTGACTGTCATTAAAATCCACTGATCTACCAGCATTTTTATGATGAGACCAAGGCAGTAAGCTTGAGAGTAAGAGAAAAAAAGATTTTATATTAGCAGATGTGTAGACCTTTGTGTCTCCCAGCATGTGCATAAATGATGGAGGAGTGATGATTATTCTACCATGAATGTAAAGAAGTAAGCTGCTAAGAATTTTTCATTAATTATTATTCATAACTGCATTGCAGTCCAATTCTTAGAACACATAATTATTCAAGGTTCACTATTAAATTATTACACAACTGGATGCATTCAGCTTTTATACACTGCAGGCATACTTTTACAAAATGGTGATGTGTTATATTATCTTGCTGTAAGAATCAGCAACAGGCTAAAGTTTTATATAACTTTCAGTTGAGCAAGAAGATGACAAATTAGCAAATCCAATAGCAGGCACTGTGTTCAGTTTTGGATTGGGAGAAGGATGCTGAGTAATCAGTTCCAGCTCAATAACTCTAATGCATCCACACAGTACACAGAATATGGATACAATCTAAATGAAATGTAAGTAAAATTCAATGCAAGTAATTACTGAAGGGCTAGGAAAAGAATAGTCACAGCATTCAATGACGGCAGGACTCAGACATCAGTGACTGCAGATTAAGGTTACCGTTCTTAACGTTGGAATGTACTCTCAATGTACAGGTCATAAAAAAGAACATAAAATGAATACCCTTCATGCAAAATTAAATGATATTCAGGGATATTTTAATAATACTGATTTGTGGGGCTATATGTCTCATAAAGCATTGTAAGAAAACCACATATAATAATAAATAAAATGCATTCAAAGTGGAGTATGTGGCATATGACAATTTCTTAATAGAGACAATTTATCTCACAGATTGGGTCTCTGAAGAGTGAGCTCAGCAGGGTAAATGACTGACAATTTTGTCAGTACACCTACACTAGTGGAGGTAATGAATTTCTGTTGATGTCTACACCCTATAGCTGAGGTTACAGTATTTATCCCTCTTCCAAAAGTCTGAGGGGTGCAACAGCAGATTATTCATTGCATGTTACACAATGAAATCATTACACTCTGGCTATGTGGCATGCCTGCTCTACAATGAAATCATTACACTCTGGCTATGGGGCATGCCTGCTCTACAATGAAATCATTACACTCTGGCGATGGAGCATGTCTGCTAAGCAATTAATTCATTACATTGATCATGGGGCATGTCTGCTAGGAAAGGAAATCATTACACTCTGGATATGGGGCATGTCAGCTATACAATGCAATCATTACACTCTGGCTATGTGGCATATCTGCTAAGCAATTAAATATTTACACTGGCCATGGGGCATGTCTGCTATACAATGAAATCATTACACATTGGCTATGGGGCATGTCTGCTATGCAATGAAATCATTACACTGACCATGGGGCATGTCTGCTATGCAATGAAATCATTACACTGACCATGGGGCATGTCTTCTATGTAATGAAATCATTATACTCTGGCGATGGAGCATGTCTGCTGTACAATGAAACTTTTTAAATGAAGAAAATGCCCAGCAAACTGAAATGGGAATCCAAAATTAAGACAACAAAGGCAATTGGAAGAAGAACTGTTCCAAATAGTGACAAAACATCACCGAACAGTTTATTTAACCAAAGTAAAATCACATAAACGCTTAACTTTCATCACTGCATTTTCATCTTATCAAACAAGACTTCATGAGATGCATAACACATTCACAAAATTAAGAGTGATGGTTAAATTGCATAGCACAAATCTTATTGTGTTCAACATAATTGCCAATGCAGCCATGAAACTTAAGTCTGAACCTAGCTAACACATGAATATATTGCACAGTATTTCCTCCTAAATGTGTCTGTATCTCTTCAACACCTTTAAAAAGACACTATGTAAACAGAATGGCAGAGAAACTAAATTTTCCTGGGAAGTTGTGAGATATGTGAAGTGCACATCCTTCAACAATTGACAATGTCTGGTCATTTCTGTTGCCCATATGGTGACAGTGGGAATGACAAATTTCAGCAAAAGGATAATTGGGCTGACACTGTTCACTCCTCTTCAATAACAGCAACATATTCCTGGCAGCTGTTGATCTTACAAAGCAAGCAACAAAGCTGCAGGTTTCTGCAGGACACCACAAGGGCATCATTGCCTACTCCTTGAGGAAATCCTTTCAGCACTGTTGCAACTGAGGCATGACAATGTGCACTGCACAACATAATGAAACACAAGCCAACTATATGAAGTGATAACTGTCCATATTTGCTCTGTGTAGCTCTAAGTCAAATAGCATGTCATACAAGAGATAACTGAGAGAAACGTCAACAGTTCCATGCTCTGCATACATAGCAGTAAATGTTGCGCAGACATATCTAAGCCATATTACTGCTCCTTTACAAATACAGCCTAGTGTGATATATCTATTACAGGGCAAAGTATTTATTTGTGGATGATGCTATGCCTACCATACTAGTTCAAAAATTACAGGGAAACTGTAAATGAGACAATCTGTGTTGTAGACAGGCCATCATCACCTTAAAAGTGGATACCTCATACAATAAAAATACACAGAGGGACAACAGTACATAATTTACCCATTGATGGTTAAGATTTGCTCTTCTCCTGCAGTTTTAGACTTATTTTTCAGTCTGTCAGCACTTAACTTTAAGAGTTCTAACATTTCAGTTGGGAGTCATAAACAGTAACCATTTGAAACATCTGGACATTCATGAGTGAGTCAAAAAATACAGAGACTGAATGGCTGAAAAAATGGATGTGTATATGTCAAGTCTGATATGGCTGTTTCTGCAAATATTCTCTTTTCTCCAAGGTATGGCACTCTCAAAGTTGCTATATATATAAATTTGGGGGAGTGGGGGTGCAGGGATCTTGCCACCATGCAAAAAATAAGTTTAAAAGAGAAGAGCCATGTTCAATATTCACTCCAGAATTCAATAAAAGCTGTGTAGGCTCTGTGTAGAGGATACATGGAATGTACCCATGTACACTGCCACAGTTACCCCATGGCAGAATGCCATGCATATTAATCATAGCAAACTGCCAAGGGAGATCACAGTAACATGGATAGTGAATCCATGCAAGCAGCAGTGTAGAGGTTGTTCCATACTTGTGGTCTGTCCAGGAAAATCCTGGACAGACTGTAAGCACAGGATGATAATCATTGTAATGTACTCTGCTATTATGTAAATACTTTTTTATTGCATCTGTTTGTGTGGTACGGTGCAGTTCTTAGTGATGTTGAACTGTGCTTATACATACATAGCAGACACCTGCTATATGTCTAAAAATATAAACTGGATGCAATCAATTGTAAAATATTTTTTTTTTGCATTGTGACACTTTGCCCAGCACTGTGCTTTGCTTAGCATTCCCAAGCTGCACTTCTACATACATAGCAGACACCTGCCAGTTATCTAAAAATATAAACTGGATGTAATCAATTGTACAATATATATATTTTAATTCTTGTTTGCATGATGCAGTGCAGTGCTTAGCAATGCTAACAGGCACCTTAGTACAATATGTGAAGATATAGTGGCTTTCTCTACTATCCAAGTGGCTATATAGTGGTTTTCACTACTGCCCAAGTAGGAAGGTTGAGTCATGACCTGCAGTGTAGTAGGTCCCAGGTTCAAATCTTGGCCAGACATACCTTTTACATTCATTGTTGTGAAAATGTGTGAGATGGCCTAAATGGCAGTTTAATTCAAAATAAATAATTGCTACATTTAGAAAATCTGTACAATGCTAAGCACCACTTAAATCTGGTCAACAACCTACAATGTTTGTGCATTGCTAACCTTCACTTAAACATGGGTTGTGCAAGTTTGCACAATGCTCAGCTCTGCTAAACCAGTTTGTGTAATGCTAAGCAACATGGCCCTTTTTTACAGTATGATGTGCAAGGACGGGAATGCATCCTATATTAAGGCAAATAGGCAGGAATGTTGGAATATCTAGTGGTGTTGGAGAGGGAGTATGCATTTGGGCACAGAGGTGGGGTGTGCAGTGTTCCGGAGTCCAGAGTGTTTTTTGAACTCCTGGCGAAAAACTCCAAAACCCGGGTGCTGCAGGGCAATTTACGGGGCTCAGAATGTAAGTCTGTGGCCTGTGATCAGTTAGCTAAGGATCTTACCAGTGCTACTGGTATCCCCTGCACTGGTGACCCGAAGCAAATGAAGAGGGGAACCTTGGAAACTCGGGTCCAAGAGGATAGGGCTGGGCATACCCACTAGAAAGTATGTTTGCCAGTACTTTAGAAATATAAAAGTGAAATCTATGCAAAACTGGTATGCATAATAGTTTGCTTCACTTTCAACAGCTGCAGATGAGAGGGCTTGCAATTTCCAGGATGAGGCATGAGTGTAGTAAGTTGGGAAACATCAAAGTATTAACTTAATGCATAACGTATGGCCAAAATAAATTATTTACAGAGTTTGCAGTTGTAACAGTCAGGTATGACATACCTGGGAACTGTAATATGTTTAATGTGCCATTGCCTACCTGAAATGGTAAAGCAAGTTAAATCAAGTAAACATGCATTACTGTGTAGTTTAGCTTCTAAAAGTCAGTTGATGTTGTGGTCTATCCAGATTAACAGTCACTGTTCTGCTCTGCTCATTGTGTGAAATATGCTGTAGGTTGCACTCAAGTAATGACAAGGGTATATGGGTTATTTCTTAGATGTCTGACACAGCTATCCATGCTGTACATACCAAACTTGAAGCAACAGTAATCAATAGATTTTAAATGGTGATGGTGCTGTCATAGGTACTATTTTCAAACAAATAAGTGCTCACTATTCTTCTAGTCACTGCATGTGTGTTCTATTCTGAGACCAGTCAACTGTAAAAAGGAAATAAATAAAGAGTGCAGAAAAAAACTGTCTGATAAATGTAGTGCAACACCCACAGTAAAGTTCAAGCCTGAGTTATGGATGTTTTGTGTCAAATAATGCTGTATATTCCTCACACTTCAGGAACAAGGTATATGGGTAAGTTAGCTGAAATTCTGGCCAGATATCCATGTATATAACTGCCATATTTTAAGGTACATTATCAATACAGTTTAAAGCAGGGTTGTGCTCTGATAATTCATCTGTTGAAATAAGTGCGCAGTATGGCTGTATTCACTGGATGTGTGTTCTAATATGACACCAGTTAATTGTAAAAAAGAAATGAATAAAGACTGCAGAAAAAAAATGTCTGATAAATGTAGTGCAATACCAACAGCAAGGTTCAAGTCTGATTTATGGCCATTTTCTGTCAAATCATGCTGTGTATTCCTCCCAATCCAAGAACAAGGAATATGGGTAAGGTAGCTGAAGATCTAGCCAGATATCCATGTGTATAAATGCCAGATATTTAAAGTAGATTCTCAATAAAGTTTAAAGCTGGATTGTGCTTTGATAACTAATCTGTTCAAATAAGTGTGCAGTATGGCTGTATTCACTGCATGTGTGCTCTAATCTGACACCTGTCAACTGCAAAAAGGAAATCAATAAAGACTGCAGAAAAAATTGTCTGATAAATGTAGTGCAATACCCACAGTAAGGTTCAAGCTGGTGTTATTATTTATTTATGTATTTATTTATTTATTGACATTTGTTTACCAGGATAGCCCACTGGGCCAAGAAGAGCCCATTTTCAGTAAGGGCCTGGAGAGAAATGCTCCACAGAAAACATATATATTGCAAAAAGGTAAGTGTTATTACAAGGTCAAACATTCAGAGAAAAATAAAATTATATAATCTATTATACAGAAAAAGTGCAGCAGAAAACCTATACATTGCTAAAAAACTAAGCTTTTACAAGGTAGGAACAAGTGTGCAGCATAATCAATACAAGGTAAATATAGCAGTATGGGTTAAATTATGTCAGGAACATAACTAGTATGCATTCATGTTATGACCATTTTTAGTCAAATAATGCTGTATATTCCTCTCACTCCACAAATAAAGTATATGGGTAAGGCAAATCACATTCTGGGCATATATCCATGTGCATAAGTGTGAGATTTTAAGGAACAATATCAGTAACACAAACCAAAAAGAATCACTGTTCCAATGTTCACCAAAACACCAAAAATACAGAACAGATGGAAGAGGCATAATTCCTTTATTAAAACGACTCTTCAGTCCAATAAAAACAATAAGTTTGACTATACAGTCCACTAACGATTTCACCAGCACCACTTCATCAGATGGAGACAAATGCATACCTACACAAAAACCACTCCTTATGTATTCATCAAAATAATTAAACAATTAGTTAATTAAAGGGAACAAGATACTTAAACAAAAATATCAATAAAATGTAAAGCAGGATTGTGCCTTGATAAATAATTATTTCCAGTACGTTTGAAGTAGTCCTGTATACACACCGTCTTTTCTAATCTGACAGCAGTCAACTGTTAAATTAAGTGCACATTTTTCCCTGGAGTGCACAAATTAAACTAAAACCAATTACAAGCGAAGAGCCACCAAGCTGGAAAGACAAATCCTTTATTAAACACTGATATTTTGGTTAAAATAACAAATCAATTAATCCATAAGTAAGCGCTTTCGTTTAACATATATTAAACTTCATCAGACAAAATTTCTATCATGACTTCACTTCCGTTTATACTGCAGGTTCATTCATTAAGGGAAATTAACACCATGTGTCTCTCCATAATTACGGTTCAGCATGCCTCTAACCCAACATATATATACAAAGATCTATGTTAATAACCAATGTTGAAATGCACTTAATGCTTCACATGAGACAAACAGAAATGATATTAATGAAAAAATAGTAACATTACAAAAGTGATAACATGATAAAATATGACAGTGAAAAAATGTATATATATATATATATATACATATATATATATATATATATATATATATATATATATATATATTAATATGTATGTGTTCACCTTTAAAAGTGTTAAAAATGGCATAATGTATTAAAATTTTGATTATCTCATTATACAACACTAAATAATCACATTTAAGAATATATATATATATATATATATATATATATGCATATTATAAACAAATCAATAATCAATATGTTGAACTTAAATGAAACACTTCCATGATCCATCAGTATCAAAATGAACTTTTACACTTACTTAAGAATATTAAAATATTGAAATAAATATTGTGTTAAAAATGTGTGTATATATACTTTTAATATAAATATGTATATGTAAATAAATAAATACTCATATATATATATATATATATATATATATATATATATATATATATATATATATATATATATATATATATATATATATATATATACACACTGGCTATATTATATTGTATTATGGTTGCAAATGCTCTACATTCATATATAAGAAAATTATATTGCAGTTTAAAAATGTATACTATATTTCATTCTACTATTTTATTCCTATTTAATGCTTTTAATTTCAAAACAGGGGTAATTGAACTACGCTCATTAATCCCCAGGCCACTTATCAGCTTGTGTTCTAATTTGCCATTGCAATTCCTTATGTTCTATGTATAGGCCCCAAGGTCTTTTATCTTCGATTTCTACATGATCTATTGCTGTAAAAGAAAACTGATGGTCATTACATTTACTGATATGTTTTGCTAACGTATTGTTACATTTGTTTTTCTTTATAGCATATTCAGGCTCATATATTCTTGGGGCTAGATGTCTCTCTGTTTTCCCTATGTAAAAATAGGGCAGGAATTGCAAGTGGCTAGGTATACCACTGCCTTAGATTTACAATTATATTTTCCGCGCAAATAAAAATTATTTTTCCTAAGTTGAAAAGATTCTCCTATTTTAATTTTATAACACCAGTGGCAAGCTCCACATCTATTCATACCTCTGTTTTGTTTTTGTTAATAGCTGAGTGCATGCCTGTTCCCAAAATCTCTTTAAAACTTTTACCTTTTCTATAAACTATTTTAGGTAATTCTCCGATCTGTTTTTTACAATGAGGGTCATCCATTAATATAGCCCAGTTATTAATGATGATTTCTCTAATTATATGATGTTCTTAGGAAAAAGTAAGTACCAAAGCTTTTGAAAAATCCTTATTTTTTATCTTTATTTATAATTTCATTTATTATTATATCATTTTGACTATAATTTCTAATGCTGTGTATTACTAACATCATATGTTTGTTTTGCTTATATAAAATAGGTTTAAAATGTCCACTTAATCTTTTACTCGTAACTTCATGTATTAAGGAGTCAATTAATGCTGCTGGGTAATTTCTATTAAGGAACATATCCCGTAAAAAAATTGCACTCCAGCTCAAATTGTTCAAATTTAGTCACCATCTGGGCAGCTCTTACTAATTGTCCCTTAATTACAGATATTTTCTGATGTTCTGGATGGAAACTATTATAGTGCAAAAAACTATTAGAGTAAGACTCCTTTCTATGAATAATTGCAATATAAGCTTCATTTTCCATATCTTTCATAAGATTTACATCTAAATAATTAATACTATTATTATTAACATTCCATGTAAATTTAAAAAAAAATAGTTGTTTTATTAATATATGCTAAAAATTCATTCAAACTATCCAATGTACCAATCCAAATGATATTGATGTCATCCTGGAACCAATGATCAGACTTAATGGAAGTATTATATTTACTATTAAAAACATATTTTTTCTCCCAGAATGCCATAACTAAACTTGCATAAGCACCCCCACATGGTGACCCTATAGCAATGCCCTTTTTCTGCAAAAAATATTTTTTATTGAATGTTATGAAGTGATTACTTAAAACTATTTCTAATAATTCCATTATGAGATTTATTAGTTCATGATTAACATGATGATGTATTAATAACTCATTTACTCATTCCAATCCTAAAGATTGAGGGATGACTGTGTATAAATCACAGACATCTATCGTTACTAAAATGTCATTATTAATAAATTCCACTTCATTCATGTGCTCTAAAAAAGTCCAGGAATCTTTACAAATATGTATTTCCTTCCCAATAATATTTTTTAATTCATAATTAACATATTTGGCACATGCTGTAGTGATGGAATCTCTTCTATCAACCAAAGGGCACATGGGGGGGTCATCTATACTTTTGTGTATTTTGGGGGTCCCAAAAAACACCAGAATTCTGGGCGTTGTAATAGTAAGATAATTAAACAATTCTATGTTAATATGTTCTTCAAGAAAAAGGTCAGTAATTTGTTCATACACTTTTCTATAAGCTGTATTCAGCTCATTTAGGGATATTTCCTTTAATATCAGTGTCCAAAATAGCATTCTATTACCATGTGATGTTACTCAGTGTATATAGGATTGTCAATTAAGTTTTTCCATTGTCTGATGAAGTCTTACTTACTAGAGTAAGACAACGTCACTCACTTTATTTTGTTTGATTATTTTATTACAAGTATTAAAAGTCTTTTCATGGAGAAAAAAGAGCCAGCAGTCTGTTTTTAACTATCAGTACAGTTCGAATTTTCCCAAGTTTGTTTGACATGTCTGTGTTCCCCACATCATGTCACACAACATTCAGTGTGGTGTCTGGTTGCCTAACAGGCAGTGTAGACTAGCAAGGCCAGAGTAATGAATGCAGAGTTGAACAAGTTCTCTATGCATGCACGGATATTCACAGCTTCACCGCAAGGAGAACCTACAGATAGTGTTTTTGAGGCTGTCAACCCCAATGGTGTAGCAACATTACCCTAACTTTCTGGACTTGTACATTGTCACATTTGTAGGTATGCTATTACTCACTCAACCATGCCATGGCACACTGTCAGGTGCTGTGTTACATTAGGAGAACTACATGAAGGTGATAACATGTTACATTTCAGCATCTGTCAGACCACTTCCTAATGAAGGCCTGCTGTGACATGCACACAAGCAAGACTGTATTGCTAATGGCATTATCCATGACTGCTGTTGAGATGTGGAAGTGTCCCTGCCCCTATACTTCTATGTCACTCAAACAAAACATGTGAGAGATGTGACTATATAACAAACCTTGATTCCATACTGCCTCACACACTAGTCAGTACATATGACAATGAGTAGTTTGACAACATGAACACCTTACCACATACTCCACCCACACCCACATCACACACAACTGCATTTGTTGAGCTCCTTATCAGACACATACACAAAGAACAGAGACCTCAGAAACCCAATTGCAAACTCAGTACACATATTCATACCTCTGCAGAACACAGTACACATAGTGCATGCACCACTTTCTCACTGGTCAAACACCTGAGGCAAAACACAAACTGAACCCTATTATTCATAGGTGATTACATCATGTGACACATTGATGTCTTTCTCACCAGGCTACACATGGGACAGGTCACAGTTAGCTGACTGAGAGGTGCCAGGATATGCCATACCACATAATGCACGCAGGTCTGTCAACATCAGGTGGCATTATGAAAATGTCATAGTTCCTGTTGGTGTGTACAACTTGACACATACCTCAATGGACTGTATGCAGATACATGACTGAGCTAACACAGTCTGTTTCAGGTGGATATGCTCATAGTCTTCCCAGATGAATGATACCTTCATCTAGGATGATGGCTCAATACACACGGAAAATGATTGAAGTTAATAACTGGCTTATCATGTGGTGTCATTTTAGGGGGACCCAATAAATGTCAGCTTGGGATGACTTGTTCAAAAGACCTCGACGATTTGCCACAGATGGTGTTCATCTGTCACCCCTGAGAGTTTTTTAGTGTTCAAGGCTGCTGACACCACCATGGTGCATCCTATAGGCAGTGTCTCATGGGAAACATTTCAAAGCGAAAATGCCATCCTCAAACATTACAATTATGTTGGTACATGCTAGGAATGTCAACACTAAACTCTGCTCACTAGAATGTGCCTCCACCTTGGAAGATGCAGACATTTGTGCAGTCACATTCACCTAGTTCAAAGCTGTGGACAGCATCACATCCATTCCAGACTACACTTCCTTCCACATGTTCAGAACTCACACTGAAAGTGTGCCAGTTAATGAAGGTAGTGTATCCATAGTGATTAAAGATAGATACACATCCAGATTGGTTAAACCGTGTGCTTCACTGGAGACACTGCACGTGCTATTCACTACAGGCAGGCCAATTAATGAATACATTGCCAGCTGCAGGGGCAACTCCATGATAAAGGACACCTGTTGTGCTTGCTTAAATCTACCTGTGTGTATTAAACTACATTACAACACCATGGTGAGGGGTGATTGTCACTAACCACCAACTGTGTTGGTTACTCATGCTCAGACTCACTTGGCCAAAGGTTATTCAATGTCCTTAACTACAATGCCTTGAACCAGTGGAGTGACATCCCTACAATGGGAGCCAATGTACTGCATTAGGTACTTACCAGTATGGCTGACCATTGTAGCACCTGTACTGTGAGGTCCTCCATGCTAAGATCTGACCACAAATTGGTCTACTTACATGAAAGACTTAAACCTGAACCCCTTTCAGCAAACACTGTAGTAAACTTCAACAAAGCAAAGGATAACCTCCTATGGGATGGCATAAATAGCATGATTGCACCTCCACCCTCAGATGGGACAGGCATATATGGCGACCTCTACACAATGCTTTATGCAACCACCTTTACAACTGCATAGACTCAGCTGTAGATGGCAGGAGGACAAGATGCACCTCATGGCACAGCAAACTGAGTGCAGTCATACAATCTCCCAGTTATGTCACTTTCTTACAAGAAGGTCTTCATGAGCATATGCTTATTCACATACTTATGGATGCAACCCCATGCAAGTGTGTAAGTAGTGTCATTTCTGTCAATAACAGCAATGTTCCTGATAAGTAACACATCACTGGTAACATCTGAAATATATACTCAGAGATGATAGACCTGGCAACACAGGTTTTGCCACAGAGGTTTATACCTACTTTAACATAGATCAGCACATCTACCCAGTGTTAAGAAGGGTTATATATCATGTTCATGTTACCTCTGTCACCCAATAATGATGTAGCTATAAACTCCTTGTACACTTCCCTCATCATGTCAATATTTCACTGCAATGGCAATCTTCTCATCTACCTTTGCAAGCACCAGTGGTAATTGCACACAACACAAAGTTTCCTCACATAGGGACCTTCCAAGTCACCAGAATCTGTCCTATGGGAAACATGTGTAGTCACTGTCATTATAGCTTGTGTCATATAGACTACACAGAAGTGAGCTCTGAATTGCATATAGGGCAATGACTCACCCTACTGTACTGGAAATGCTGCATATCTGTAGGTGGAATGGTACATATATTACCCACTGTAAGAACATTGCCAGGTATGTGACATTACTAATACAGTTTGGTGGGGAAGATGTGTCTACCACACTTTCACAAACTGCTGAAACAGATTCCCACCTAATGGCAAACAGTGTACCTCATTGGCCCTCCTCAGATGCAAGCTATATGATTGCTTGAATGATGGTCATGTCACCACAGGGATTCTGCTTGTGTCCCTTGTGGACAGGGGCAATATGTGTTGATCATCTAAATAAAGGTAAGAACGTGATAAGGATTTTATGGGACTTAGACCCATTAAGCTACTAATATACAATGATCCTATGATCCCATACGCTGAGGTAAAATGCTCTAACACACACACACACACACACACACATACACACACACACACACACACACACACACACACACACACACAAACACACACATGCGCGCACGCGTGCACACACACACACACACACACACACACACATACACACTTGGCTACAGTGATAATAGTACCACTATCGAGTAATATATACAGAACACTGCACAGCAGATGCAGTCCAAGTTGGCTTCAATTAGATTAGAACAACTACCTATCTAATGGTACTCATTACAGATCACAGTACTTAACACACAGGCCACACCACAGGTGTGCTATTAAAATCTCTTTAGGTAAAGTTATGGTAGATGTCATCAGCAGGTCTTGTTCTGGTCAGGACTTTGGAGGTGCACATCACCTGCTACAAACAAAATACTGCAAAACCCCACCTCTTTCTAAGTCAGTGTGGTGATCATAGCAGGGAGATGAACACACACAAGTGGGCTGGAGTGAGAGTAAAACCCCTCCCTATTTATCTTACACACTACACAATATTTACAGCATGCAACATGGCTGAAGTCTGACATTACTATGGCAGTTAGTAATGTTAAGGTACATGACATCAGTAGGTCTTGTGGAAGGGTGGGGTTTGGAGGCTGGCAATGTGGTATCCCCATTTGTTATGCAGTGAGATGTGTACACGCAAACACACACACACACACCAAGTGAGCTGGAGTGAGATTAGAACTCCTACTTGTTTAGTCTTACATATTACAAATCACAGTATTTACAGTATGCACCACAGCTGAAGCCTGACATTACAATGGTAGTCAGTAGTGTTAAGGTACATGACATCAGCAGGCCTTGTGGAAGAGTTGTTTTTTAGAAGCTGGCAACACCTGCATGGGGCAAAAAGTGCAGGCCCATTGACATTTGGAAGTCAATGTGGGATTTCCATTTGTTATGCAGGGAGGTATACACACACACACACACACACACACACACACACACACACACACACATGTGCTGGAGTGAGATTAGAACCCCTACCTATTTAGTCTTATACACTATAGCTAACAGTATTTATGGCACCTGCCATGGCTGACATCTGCTTTACATGTGACTGCAGGTGAATACCAGTGGAGTACATAAAGTTGGCTTATGTTGAGCTGCGTACGTGGGCTACAGAGTGACATTGCTTCTAAACTGTTCCCTGCCTTAAGTAGCCTAGCAGTCAGATAACTGTTTTTTATCCTAGCTATGTGTCTTCAGTAGCCATTTTAGCCTTATGTGACTGTTTGCATTTGGATGGGCAAGCCTGTGGGCCAAAACAATGTGCCCTGTCACAGTGTGCATAGACAACATGCTACATAACATGATACCTGTTCACCTGTTGGTATATATGTTGTGACATTCAGCAGGCACAATGGGCTGTAGGGAAGTGCATTACCTACTGTTGAGCCCTTATATTTGGTCCTTTGAGCAATATTATATATGTATAATTACTGCAAGTTTAATCACCATTATCAGGGCATGTAGCACAATACAGACAAACATAGACATATAAACATATAAACATATAAACATATGCATATCATTATTCCTGTGCCAAGTAAGATATAGAATGCATGATCAGTTTCTATGTTACTGTCCTGAGACTGCCTGGCATGCTGATATACCATTGATGAGTTTGTGTTACAGCAGTTACAAGGGAACACTGTTGTGTTGGGGGTGATGGAACAGCAGCACATATTCTACTGGGATACACAGCAGTCTGACTATCATTTCACCCCACTGTCTAACATCTCCCTTGACAGATGTACCAGTAATCTGTTGCAGTAGGACTGCATGACTATTCCATGTATGAGGCCTATTGACTACTCATGGAAACAAGGTAGTTGAATGGATATCTGTAGTTCCTTGTGGATGTAATTTCTGTCCAAGTATCCCACTACATTTACTTGCATAATGTACCAGATCAATACATAAATGCCATATCATAATAATCCTTATGAGTACTGTGTAGGTTGCAGACTTACATAGCAAATGCAGCAGCTGACACAACTGTAGCTCAGGGCTGACTCTGTCTGATGCAAGTAGTACACAGGAAGTACATGAGTTGGCATAGGATGTATGGGTTTCCTATCATCATTTTTAATTTCTGTATGCGAGTGGGAGTCAGGTGTCCATCCCTAGGGCCCTAGGTTGTCAGCAAATGTGCTATGCGTTGCCTCTTATCCAAAGCCAGGGCATACTGAGCACACCTACATCTGCCTACAGAGACATCAGCATGGTATTCCTCCTCTGATTCCTCCTGTGACTGTGGCAGTGGTGACCTAGGAACTGGAAGGGTGCTGTGTATCCTGTCCCTTTGCTAATCATGCTGCAGCTGTTCTCACAGGATTATATTGTGTAGTACAGCAGATACTGTGAATATATGTGCAGATGTGGCTGGAGATTACTGCAGGTCTCCACTAGATATATTTAGGCATTGGAACCGTGATTTCAGCAGCCCAAACACATGCTGTATGATGTTTCTAGTTTATGCGTGTGTCTCATTATGGCATTCTTCTGTGGGTGTGGGTGCATTTCTGTTGGGTATTGTCATCCACGTTTCCAGGGCATAGCCAGCATCCCCCAGTAAATGGCCATGTTGGATGGCTCCCTTAACAGACATCTGGTACAGCTGTGATGTGTACCATATATGGGAGGCATGATAGCTGCCAGGGGTGCCAACACACATATTCAGGATAATCCCCTGGGCATTTCACATGATGTGGAGGTTGATGGAGTTATACCCCTTGTGCTTAACATAGATTTTACCCTGCTCACCAGGTGGAGCCTTGATGTGTACATGGGTACAATCTATGATACCCAGTACCTCAGGGTATTGTGCTACATGGTAGAACTGTTGCATATTGCTGGCTCTCACCTCAGGGGAGCAGTGAAAAGATGTGTGCTCACTGGCATGTGGTAGTATAGCATCCAAGAATGGGTGGAGTATCTTGGATGCAGATGCCTGTGACACCCCAATCATATCCCCAGTTGGTCTTTGAAATGTACCCATAGCTAGTATCCTAAGGACTGCACATACCCTTGTTTCCACTGGGATGGGTTCCCCTCTGTTTGCTCTGGTTCTGAGTTGAGGGTGGCAGAGCTCAGTGAGTTATTGTAATATGTTCCAGTCCACCCTGTAGCTCTCTACAATATCCAGCTCATGTAGCTCCGGAAAGGTTACCCTGGGCCTGAACACTCTTCTCTTTCTCAGCCTAGGCCTATTTTCTGCAGCAGCAGTATTGACTTCAGCATCTAACACATACAGATGTAGCAGACCTGCAGCAGCTCCCAGAACTATCTCAGTTAAAATTCCCAGCTCTGTACTCCAGTGTTCCAGAGTATTGGGGGAAAATCAGAATGTAGGGTGTATGCATACTTTATACAGGTCTGCTGTAGGTCCAGTATGTCTGATTGGCTAATTATTATGCATTTCACCTGCCTAGATGCTAATTAACATCATTTACTGGCCCTACTTTATTGTGTGACTTGGCTCTCTTTGGCAAACCATGCAGCATAGCCCATGCAAAGGTCAAAATCAATAACTGAATATATCCAGTTTTATTTACTTGCTACCTACATCATCAGTATGACCTGGGTTGTCTTTTTTTGCATGAACATGCTCAGCTATGTGGCATGCTACTCAACCACATGCACCAGCAATTACAACATTCTTAAAACTAATGAGACACTCCCCTTGCTGGCTTCCACATCCAGTGGAAATATCAACATGGTGTAGGAGCCAACAAAAAAAAAATCTGTGGACACGGTTGCTCCTTTTACTGATTCAACAGATTCACCTAATTTGCATATATATCCATGCTGACATAAGTGAACACTTATTTTTGGTAGGTTTGCAGTCAGAGATCTTCCCGCTGCAAAAATTTCTTATACCTACAAGCATGTGAAAGTATAGTTTCTATGTAATCTGTGATCATATAACTGTTTGCTTTGTTTTGTGAGCACAATATGGTTTAGATATTATGCATTGAATCGTTTACTGAATTCACATTAGCCAGCTTTAAAATAACCCTTTGGAGTAAGAACTTTTTGACTGTTAGTTAACAGTGTTCCTTTAATCACTGATTGATACAATTAATTAAATGGGGTTGGTTCTTAATTGTTATATTATTTAAAATATGTGTGTGGGGCTATTCATTGTCTGAGGAAGCGTGGCTGTGCCCACGCGAAAGCGCTTACCTTTACCCACTGTGTTTTAGATTAAAGAAGATTTTTATACTATTACTACGTCTGTTGACCTACTTTTTGGATTATTGACTGTAATTCAGCTTGCCATTTGACTACATCGTGGTTGAGATCAGGTTTCTGTGTTTAGCATTGGATTTTTTTGTTTCCTGATCTCTTGAAGCTGCAGTTACCTCTTGATTTTTTTGTAACTTTTACTTTGTGTGGTAACTGCTCTACGCGATGGATTCTCCAGTTGTGGAGCTTGACTACAGACCGGAGTCGAGGGATTATTCAACTATACCAGAAGGATTGTTACATCACGTCTCCAACCCTTTATTGGCTCTGGAACTAGGTGGGTCTTCCAATGGGTTAGTATCCACTTTACCTGAAGAAAATACTGCTGATTTTAACTTGACTGTCAAAGATTTTGAAGATAAACTGTACCTGTTACAAAGGTATGCCTGGCAAAGGCAGCACCTTGAAGCTTCTCTACACTATCGCATTGTACCTAGGGGAATGCCTGTTTTTTGTATGCCGTCTTATGGGACTAATCACCCGGTTCTTTTAAAAAAGTGGCAAGACCTAAACATTGAACAAGGTTTCAGATATATGTCACTTTTGAATGAATATTTTTTACCACTTGAAACTAAGTTACGTAATGAAATAGATTTAATTCATAAAAGCTTGTGTGAAAAGTATAAATCGGACTATGCAAGAAATAGACTACAAACCATTTTCTCACAAGTAAGTTCTTTTAGTGAGAAACTGAAACAAGTCAAACTGAAAAAGTTACAGAGGGACTATAATGATTTTCAAACTGGTCAAATTTTCATTTGGCCAAGACATAATACCACACAAGTCCGTGAACAAAAACCAGTATCTCCTATACGCTCAATAGATGATGTCATTCATCATGATGTTACTACTTTATCTGTTGGAAATTCTGTTATGCCCTTTCCATCTACAGCTGAAGCTAATGTTGCTAATTCTGTTGGAACTGAATTTCCAAAATTAACGGCATCCTCTGCTACACCACCTCCTAACCAGTTAGCGTTTGTCAGCACACATAATGACAACCAACTAGGTGCGAAACCAAAAACTGCCCAACAAGCAAGTCGTTTTTTACCCTATCCAATAAAACCACAATTTCAAGGGAGAGGACGCTCGCAAAGCAGAGGGCCAAGGAAATGGAAAATATCCGAGGAGAGGTACGGAACAACACGAAGACAAAGAATGTGACTGATTTATTTGTTAACTTATCTCATTATGATATGGATTCATCTGACATTAGTTTAATTAACAAAGGCCTTAATTTTATACCAGCACAATGCAGTAACCTAGCTGATGTATTATGTGAGCTACGTATTTTTTGTAGAAGCATTGCATTGAAATTGTTTTTTAAAAATACTACTGCTATGCAAAGTAGTGAGTTAGTGCATACTGACTCTGTGTCCTTAAAATATAAAAGCAATTTCTCACCTCCTTTATCTTTCAATTTAGAATGTTTTCTGAAAGCTTGTGAGAGAGACTTTTATCAGCTATTCTCTGCTGATAAGAAAAGAATAGCTTATGTGAATCTAACACCTAATGAGATGACATCGTTAAAAAAATTCAAACAACTTTCAGACATCACTTTTAGACCTGCAGATAAAGGAGGTGGAACCATAATTATGGATACTGTGGACTATATCTCTTTAATGTTAAATATGCTGTCTGATCGAGAAACTTATCTAATAGTCTCTCAGAAAGAAATTAGTTCCA
Organism: Protopterus annectens; assembly: GCF_019279795.1. NCBI lineage: Eukaryota > Metazoa > Chordata > Ceratodontiformes > Protopteridae > Protopterus > Protopterus annectens. The sequence goes on from NC_056728.1 coordinate 1,520,473,798, forward strand.
TAGTTGCTAATGTGCATGCAACTCTACATGACTTACTTATGTGTTGACAAATTACCCCTGATTTCTATAAATATTTATACATCGAATTTCCAACTATTCCCATAATAAAGGGACTACCAAAGATCCATAAACAAGTGGAACCTATACCCCTTAGGCCTATAGTTTCAGGTGGTAATTGGGTTACTGCGACAATTTCTACTGCCCTTGAAAAATTTCTTAGACCTATAGTAGATGCAGTTCCATCTATCTTAAAAGACACTTATCATCTGTTGAATAGCCTTAAAGATGTGACTCTCAATGTTGGGAATGAAGAATATGTATTAATAACTCTTGACGTAAAAAATCTTTTTACGTCTATTCCCAATGAGTTGGGTCTGGAATCTATTAGAGAGCTGCTAGTTAGAGATACTGACTTCTCTACAGAGAAAATTATCCTGATTTGTCAATTACTGGATTTAGTGCTTAACAATAACCTTTTTATGTTTGATGGCATTACGTATTTGCAAACATGGGGAGTGGCTATGGGCACCCCATGCACAAATACGTATGCAAATTTTGTGGTTTTGAATTGGGAAAAGGAACATCTATTTAGTAGTCTTGCTTTAGAAAAAAATAAATTCTACAAGCGTTTTGTAGATGACGTCCTTTTAATATGGCAAGGTAACCTAGAAGAGTTTAAACAGTTTTTACATTATTTAGAAACCACCACCACTTACTTAAAATTTACAATGGAAGCCTCCATGAAATGTATAGATTCTTTGGACGTCTCTCTGACTCTTGATGAACAAGGAAAGATTACATCATCTATTTATAGAAAACCAACTTGGACTAATACATTACTCCAGTTCTGTAGCATGCACCCAAGGCATATGTTCCCTGGAATAGTTAAGAGTCAATTCATCAGACTAACTAGGTTGTGTCAGGACAAAGGAACCTTAGAGAAAGAAGCTAATAAATTAGAACAACTTTTCTTAAATAGAGGTTACAATACTGAGCTAGTTAGTTCCATTAAGAATAATACTATATGTCCTTTAGAGACTGTTCCACATGTGTCTAAGAAGTCTGTTCCATTTAGATCAAAAATAACTAACAGTATAATGAAAATTCCCTATACTATAAAATATACGAGTGATGTAAAGAGCTTAGAAAACATTATACGTAGGAACTGGAATATATTAATGACTGATGCCCTAGTAACTGATTTAGTTGGTAGTTATCCTACCTTTTTATATAAAAATTGCTCCAATTTAAAACAGATTCTATGCAAAGATTATACTTTAGATGTTAGGAATTCCACTTTAAATATAGGAACTGTTCCATGTGGTAAATGTAACAGATGTAACTACATCTGTTCTGACTTGGTCTTCACTCATCCTACATTAGATTTCACTTTTTACTTTAATGTTTTAGCTACATGTCAAACAAAAAATTTAGTATACTTAGCTACCTGTACAAAATGCACTGCATTCTACATTGGACTGACAAAAAGGAGATTAACTGATCGCGTTTATGACCATTTGTATGAGATTAAGAAAGAAACAGATACAAATGCCTTGGCTCAACATATAGTAAAATATAAAGAACATACTTTTCTATTTAGGGTGTTAGAAGCAATAACTCTAAATCCTAGAGGTGGAGACAACATTAATAGTCTGGCTTTAGCTGAATTGAGATGGATCCTAAAGTTTAATGCTCATAATTATCCTGGTTTAAATACTTTTGTATCCATCAAGCCCATCTTAAAGAATAGAAAACGTTAAAGTTAACTTTAAGTTTTCTTTTCTTCCCTCTCCTTTTTAGAATAATTACTATTATATTCATTTATACTGTAATTTCATTGTTTACTTAATGTCATGCTTGAATAAAGCATCATAATATTCTTTTTATGAGTTGTAGTATACTTTTGTTAATTTTCAATAGAAAGTATGTTCAATACGTATATAGCTCACATTTTATTAAATCTTCTTATTTTACACACAATTTTACAGTCTTGCTATAACAGCAGCATCTCAGGTTCTATATTTATTAGGTGAGCATAGTTGATTTGTATGGCTAATACTATGTTATATATTTTATATTTTATATGTGTATATATATGCAACTTTAGGTACAGATCATACTCTATATTATTTCTATAAATAATTTTAAAAAATTTGTTTCTAGTTAAATAAGATAAAATTACTTCTATGATAGTTATTTTTATTGTTACTAGATAGCTTTATTATATGAACTGAGTTAATATAAAAAATTTTGTGTTGTCTTTTACAAATATAAATAAATTAATTGTAACTGAAGTTAAATACAATTAGATATACATTATATATATTTCTTAAATGTTCTAAATGTCCGATATGATATATAGTATAAATGAGCAATTTATATATATATATATATATATATATATATGTATATTTTCTCCATAATAACTTTTAGAAAACAGCGCTGTTAGGTTTGTGTTTTTAAACAAGGCAGCCAATTTTCTGACATGAAATTCCTTATAACTGAAGCCACTGATACTTTAAGTGCAGACACTAGCGTATTTATATATATACATTTTTTAATACTTGTATACACGTGTGTATAGGTATTTTATAGTACTTATGTACACATATATATATTTTGTAAGACTTCAGTCACGTTTGCAGCGATTAGTTAGCCTAGGCATTTTATTATGTATGTACTTTTGTGTAATAAAGTTAATAACTGTAATTGAATGTATTTATACTTCAAGGCTCTAATAAGTTTATGTTGATTATTAGTAATTAGAACTTATATCAGAAGGCATTATCGTTAGTTCTGTAATGAATGATTTATGCTGCTACGTTCTAACTGAGTTCCTTATTGAAACTGAAATTGAAGTAATTAGCGTCAATACACATATATATATATTTCTTAAACATCAGTTAATTTAGAAATAGATGTATCTTCTATAACAACACTGTACTTATAGCTCAATTTTAAAAGAAAATTTTTTTTTCACATTTTATGTTTTGAAGTCAGTTATTTTGTGCTCAATGGTTTTAAGTGAACACTTATTTTTGGTAGGTTTGCAGTCGGAGATCTTCCCGCTGCAAAAATTTCTTATACCTACAAGCATGTGAAAGTATAGTTTTTATCTAATCTGTGATCATATAACTGTTTGCTTTGTTTTGTGAGCACAATATGGTTTAGATATTATGCATTGAATCGTTTACTGAATTCACATTAGCCAGCTTTAAAAGAACCCTTTGGAGTAAGAACTTTTTGACTGTTAGTTAACAGTGTTCCTTTAATCACTGATTGATACAATTAATTAAATGGGGTTGGTTCTTAATTGTTATATTATTTAAACTATGTGTGTGGGGCTATTCATTGTCTGAGGAAGCGTGGCTCTGCCCACGCGAAAGCACTTACCTTTACCCACTGTGTTTTAGATTAAAGAAGATTTTTATACTATTACTACGTCTGTTGACCTACTTTTTGGATTATTGACTGTAATTCAGCTTGCCATTTGACTACATCGTGGTTGAGATCAAGTTTCTGTGTTTAGCAGTATTGACTTCAGCATCTAACACATACAGATGTAGCAGTCCTGCAGCAGCTCCCAGAACTATCTCAGTTAAAATTCCCAGCTCTGTACTCCAGTGCTCCAGAGTATTGGGGGAAAATCAGAAGGTAGGGTGTATGCATACTTTATACAGGTCTGCTGTATGGTCCAGTATGTCTGATTGGCTAATTATTATGCATTTCACCTGCCTAGATACTAATTAACATCATTTACTGGCCCTACTTCCTGTATTATCCCTGACTAACTGTTGCTTCTTCTCCCTATAACCACCTGCATCAGCTACCCTTCCCTTCTAAAGCTGCTTACTATGAATCCTGTGACTGAATTCTTCATAATTACTTCTTTATTATCTTCTTTGTGTAACTGCTTTACCATCATATACTTTGTATATATTCTTCTGTAGACTTCTTCATGTCCATATTGTAAATGTGTTTTTTTTTCTATTATTCTGTAGACTTTTTTATGACCATACTTAAATGTTTTTTTATTATACATTGTTTTTATTCTATTTTTGGTTTACCATATGTTGTCTTTTGCATTATTCATATTGTTTTGCACATGGAGCTTTTCTCCCCGGGCCTCTACTGAAAATGGACATATATCCAGCTAGACCAGCCCGGTCAACAAATGTAAAATAAAATAAAATAAATAAAATAAATAAATACTTTATTGTGTGACTTGGCTCTCTTTGGCAAACCATGCAGCATAGCCCATGCAAAGGTCAAAATCAATAACTGAATATATCCAGTTTTATTTACTTGCTACCTACATCATTAGTATGACCTGGGTTGTCTTTTTTTGCATGAACATGCTCAGCTATGTGGCATGCTACTCAAACACATGCACCAGCAATTACAAAATTCTTAAAACTAATGAGACACTCCCCTTGCTGGCTTCCACATCCAGTGGAAATATCAACATGGTGTAGGAGCTTACAAAAACGAGATCTGTGGACACGGTTGATCCTTTTACTGATTCAACAGATTCACCTCATTTGCATATATATCCATGCTGACAGCCTGGTAACTACATGGTTCACAGTGTGTGACATTGGCAACAGCACCAATGCACCATTATACAGACCTGACGTAATATCCTATAATACATTTCTGACAAATGTTATAAAATACTTATTATTATTATTTTTTTTCAATTTAGCATGTTTGCGCACTACAGAGCATAGTGCAAACATGCCAAAATCATTCAAAAAATAAATTTTTACATATTCCCTTGCATTTTAAGATATCCACAATGCATTTTTTCACACATTGTTGTACGTGATCCAACCATTTCAGGGGAGTTATGTACATATTTGTGGACTTTTACATCCCCTTCTTTCTGTGTACATCCCTGTATGCAGATAATTAAGCCACTTACACTATGGACATGGACACATGATCTACACAGATGCCTTTTGGCTTGTTGAATCACTCCAACTGGGTCATTTGCATAAGAATCACCTATTTATGAGGTAATTTGCATTACATGGAACTTTTCTTGTTTGCACATGTTTGTGTTCTGCTTAGTAGCACTTTCTGAATCTAAAACCATTCAGGTTTGAGAACAAAAGTATGTTCCTTCTCTTCAGAATGCTTCAATTTTCCTGCCTTGAGCTGTGCTGAAGAAAATCTAGGTCAAAGTTCATCATGGATGCCTGTAAAAGAATAAAAAGACTTTCTATTTTTTTTTTTCTTTTCTCAATCATATATGTGAGAAATCTACTCAAAATAACACCTATTTTCTTTTCTTAGAAGTGAATAATTGGTAAGACTGAAGATATAGTAATGCTATAACATATAATATGTACAATATACATTAATGTAACAAGTTAACAATTTACACGTTAACAACTTATGCTGCAGTGTCATTAACTTTAACTGTACATATTAACTGTACATATTAATTGAACAATGTAAAGTTAGATGTTTGTTACTGATTAGAACAGCTTAAACAAACTAAGAAGAATGAGAAGCTTACAGGAAATTAGCAGGTGCTGTGTGCTGTGAGTTATCATTTCCATATGATGTAGCTATTTTCTAATAACATGTAAAGCTTAGATCAGAACAGCAGTTCACAGTGGCTAAACACACATATTCAAATTAAACAAGCAGGAATTATTTTATATATAGCCAATATTGCTTGTAATATTAGACTTAATAAGAGTAAACATCTTATTAATATGCATATAAACAAGGAATGCAATATCTACTATGTAAGAATAATACCTGAGATGTATCAGAAAATTAAGAAATATCTACACTAAGACTACCTGAAATAACTCATTTCATAAATCAAAGTTGAAACTTGAACTTGAGTGTTTTATTGCTGAATCAGTATATTCCTTTTGATAGAAAGTAAAGCAGACTTTTTAATATGTTTGAAGCCAGGAAAGGAAAATGGGATTTAATTGAACACTTTGCAAACCTTGAATACAATATAGACTGCAATTCTTTTTTTTTGACTCCATAGAAATAGTAACAAATTATTTTCAACCTCAGTAATGTGCATATTTTTATAAAGTAGTTTAACAAGCTAACATTGTTTTCAAATATTTTAATATTTGATGTGTTAAGAGTATTACACATATTTGAAATATAGGCACTTACACTTTAAAAACTAATTCAGAGATTTTTGTTAGAGCTATAAAGTATATGTGCATCTTTTGACATGATAATACATATGTATATGATCTCTCTTTTGCATTATTGTTTAGTATGATAAGATTACCTGTGAACTGTGAATTTACAGATATCTTTATCTCTTCAGGTCCCACTCTATTAGACTTTTATTTATTTAGAGATCTAGTTATAATAATGCTGAATGAGTGAATAATTTAGAAATAATGTGTAATTTATACTATTATTATATAAATAAAAAGCAGAGGTAATTCAGAGGGTGTGAGTGAAGTTTGGTATCCCACCTGTGACATAGAGTGTGACAGGACTAATAAGAAACATAGTATAATGGAGAAGCCTAGATAAAATCACTTTAGCTAACAAATTTAGGAGACACCTTGTTGAAGCTTCCAGTAGTTTATTCAGTTAGGTAGGTAGATCTTGTTTTTGTCTCAGAACATGATCCACCACTTAACTGAATAAACTACTGGAAACTTAAACAAGGTGTCCTTATTCCTCCCACAGGGAGAGTATCAGAGAGAGAGTCTCTTAGATCTGCTAGCTAAAATGATTTTACCTGGGCTTATTCTGTATATACTACTATTATATTAATAGGTATATAGTATAATATCTGTTATATTACTTAATGCCCATGATTAATAGAAGAGGATTATTAAACTTGTATGTACTAATGGGGGAATAGTTTTAAATGGCAAATATATATAACTAAATTAATCATCTGTTATTATTTTGACCTATATATAATATTATATTGATTATTTGTAAGTCAATAAATATTGTACATTTATGAATTTTTATTTGTTGTTAGCTAGAGTGATAGTTTAGTGTGCAGTGGTTAGCGGTTGTCACCGGTGCAACTGGTTCCTCGCAGCATCCTCCGGTGGGGTTCCATCCCCTGCCCCTGTGGTCGTCCTCCTCTGGTCGGCTTCCTCTCCTCTCCAGTGCTTTCCTCCCACAGACATCCCACTCCTCCATCATCCAAAGATTCTAGGTGGTGGATTGGGTGTGTGTGTGTGTGTGTGAGTGTGTGTGTAGGTTGGGCTGGGCTGGCTCACAACAAAAAAAAACAACAATTAATATATATAATATGGACATGGTGATCCGCTGTAGCGACCCTAACCCGGAAAAAGCTGAAAGCTAGAGTGATAGTTTAATAGTTTAACTATTCAATAGACAGACTAGGAATTTTGTAATCCGTGGTAACTTGTGTTTTATTAGTATTATAAACTTATAGTTGTAGACTTACCTTTGTTTTTATTTTTCAGTTTTAGTAGTTTAGTTTGTAAAAAGGAAGAATTCCATGTTAAGATATTGTCAGAGGAATATATTAGATACTTATATATAATTAAATTAATATGGTGGATAGATGTGTCATATTATCTTTTAAAATAAATCTGCTTTTAAATTCACTGAAAGGATACATTTTAATCTATGATGGCAGACAAACAAAATCTGCACAGACGGCTAGTGCAAAGGTCCAAAAAGCAATGATACAAACCCAAAACAAATGGACCAGCACAAAGGAGAAGGAACCAGACTTTATTAAAATCAAAAACAGCCACAGACTGGTTTTGGCCATAAGCCTTTATCAATGTACAAAACAGGCTGAAAAAAGAAAACCCTTATCTAGAGTAAAGCAATCTTACATAACCAATCACCATAAACCAATTATAAACATTGATGCAAACCAGGTAAAATCAAGCCCCCCTAGACTGACAATCCATGCCTTTTCTTTCTTATTCAAGATATTTTTCCATCCCATTTTACAACTTCTATTCCCCCAATCTCTGTCAATAATAGTAAAATGAAATAGGGCAGAGGGATGATTTAGAGTATGCTTATATAAAGCATTAGTGGGATTTTTATTTCTAATACTACTTAAATGCTCAGACATCTGAAACTTAATAGGTCTGGATGTTTGCCCTATGTAAAAGGCTGAGCAAATAAATGTTACTAAATAAATCACCCAGTCCATGCTACAGTTACCAAAAACATGAATCTTAAATAGCCGTGATATGTTTTTGGATGTGAATTATATAAATAAAAAGTGGAGGTAATTCAGAGGGTGTGAGTGAAGTCTGGTATCCCACCTGTGACCTAGAGGGTGACAGGACTAATAAGAAACAGAGTATAAAGGATAAGCCTAGACAAAATCACTTTAGCTAGCAAATTTAGGAGACTCTGTCTCACTAATACCCTCCCTTTGGGAGGAATAACGACACCTTGTTGAAGTTTCCATTAGTTTATTCAGTTAAGTAAGTAGATCTTGTTTTTGTCTTAGAACATGATCTACCACTTAACTGAATAAACTACTGGAAACTTCAACAAGGTGTCTTTATTACTCCCACAGGGAGGGTATCAGAGAGAGAGTCTCTTAGATCTGCTAGCTAAAATGATTTTACCTGGGCTTATTCTTTATACTCTACTATTATATTATTAGGTATATAGTATACTGTTTGTTAGATTATTTAATGCTCATGATTAATAGAAGAGGATTATTAAACTTGTATGTAGTAATGGGGGAATAGTTTTAAATGGCAAATATATATAAGTAAATTAATCACCTCTTATTATTTTGACCTATATATAATGTTATATTAATTATTTGTAAGTCAATAAGTATTGTAAGTTTATGAATTTTTATTTGTTGTTAGCTAGAGTGATAATTTAGTAGTTTGACTATTCAGTAGGCAGACTTGGAACTTTGTTATCCATGGTAAGTTGTATTTTATTCATATTATAAACTTATAGTTGTAGACTTACCTTTGTTTTTGTTATTTTTCAGTTTTACTAGCTTAGTTTGTAGAAAGGAAGAATGCCATGTTATGATATTGTCAGAGGAATATATTAGATACTTATATATAATTAAATTAATATGGTGGATAAATGTGTCATATTATCTTTTAAAATAAATCTTTTTTTTTAAATTCACATAATGGAGAGTTTTAATCTATGCCTATAAATGTAAATGGCTAAATAATGGGAACTAAATGAAATCATTAATAAGATATCTAAAATTAATTACAGGAGACATTGTATTCTTGCAAGTGACTCACTTGATAGATAAAGATATACATAGGGGGCAATTCAATAAACCCGACACAGAGCAATTCTCTGTGTAGGAATAGTTTTGAGGCCCGAACATGGAATCAGGAGGCCGAGCGATCCAGAAAAAAAGGCTGGGGGTGTGCACAAGCCTCCAGCACTGTTCAGACATGGAGGCGATTGCATAATGTAAATCACCTCATTTGCTGCTGAAAACCATGCAAATGAGGTGAATTTGTGATCCAGGAAGCAGACAGGCATCCGTGTAGGAGCCGTGTCTGCAGGCAAAATGTATGCGGTTACTAACCGTGAACCGGAATGTAAAAATAAAAAAGGGGCTGTGACAACTCAAATAAAAGCATGTAATAGGTGCAGTAGGCATGCCAATGACCAAAACTATGATCATTGACATTTAAAAGTGATGCACTTAATGATAAATCAAATGTTTTTTTTTTTTTTTTTTTTTTCTTACAAATATGTCATGTTTAAGTGGTGTGCTGTGACACACAAACATTATAGGTCATAAAATAAAAAATTAAAAGATATAAAAATATATTGAAGTTTCCCATTATACTGGCCAGTAAGCAGAGTCATACAATGGCAGGTTATAGTGTTTGCTAAGGCTCTGGTGTACTGCAGTAACTAGGGTGTACACAATTAGGTGTATGTAAATGATCTAAGTTTATTGAATAGCAAAATGGGCCACCATGTCTGCAGGTACCTAACTGTGTAAGGGCTACAACATGGTAGCATTGGCAGAAGAGGCAGCTGAAATGAAAAGGGTGTGTGTCATGGTTTGTGGAAGCACATTGGAGCATAGTGGCTCCTGTTTGCACTCAATTAAGCACAGCTAAGCGGGGGAAGGTGTCTGTGGCTGCTAAGCTGTGCTTAGCTTGTTAAAGAAAAGCTGAGTGTGCTTGTGTACAGGGAGGGCCCTTTCTGCTCTCCATGTTTACACTAGCTCCACGGGTTTGTGCTGAGGGTCACGGGCCTTAAAAATGGAGGAAATTGAAAAAAATAAATAAATAAATAAAAGGAAATAGCTGAGAAAAGGCAATCAACTATGAATGACTAATAAGTCCTCTGCCAATCACAGTGACCCATTCAAACCCCTCAATAATGTAGCTGGCACATGGACTGTATCATAATCAGCCAATCACACAGGCTGCATCTGCAGCACACCAGTGTAAAGTATGCAGACACCCTATAATCTGATTTTTCCACATACTCTGCACCATTGGAGTACACACTTGGGAATTTTAACTGATAAAATGATAGGGGCTGCTGCTGCTTTACTACATATCTACATACTACAGGCTGAGGACAGTGATGAAGATGATGCTGACAGCCAGCCTGGACTGAGGAGGAAAAGAGTGTTTAGACCCAGGGTAACCTTTCAAGGACTACATGAGCTGGATATAGTAGAGCGCTACAGGTTGGGCAGGGACATAGTGCAGCAACTCACCGAGCTCTGCCGGCCTCACCTCAGACCCAGAGCCAACAGAGGGGAGCCCATTCCAGTGGAAACAAAGGGATGTGTAGCCTTAGGATTACTAGCTACAGGAACTTTCCAAAGACCTACTGGGGACATCATTGGGATCTCACAGGCATTCGCTTCAAGGGAACTTCACCAGTTCCTGGATGTCATGCTAACACATACCAGTGAGCACATATATTTCCCCAACAACACTGAGGAAATGACCAGCAATATGCATCTATTCCACTGTGTAGCACACTACCCAGAGGTACTGGTTGCCGTAGACTGAGCTCATGTTCACATCAAAGCACCACCTGAAGAAAAGGGTAGAGTCCACATCAACCACAAGGGCTATCACTCCATCACCTGCCAGGTTGTGTGCAATGCCTAGAGTATTATTATCAATGTGTGTGCTGGCAGCCCTGGCAGTTACCACAACTCCCACATCTGGCAAACCTCACAGCTGTGCCAGGTATTTGCCAGGGGGGACATCCCATATGGCCATCTAGTGGGAGATGCTAGTTACACACTGGAACTGTGGATGATGACACCCATCAGAAATGCACATGTACACATTGAAGAATGCCATAATAAGGCACATGCACAAACTTTGGGCTGCTCAAGTTATGGCTCCTCTGCCTTGACATATCTGCTGGATCCCAGCAGTACTCTCCAGCCACATGTCCATACATGTTCATAGTATCTGCCATGCTACACAATATGATCCTGTGGAAACACTTGTGGCAGGAATATCACAGGGAAGGGGGACACAACCCCCCCCACCATTGTCAAGGTTCACACAGGCACAGGGAGACTTGGAGGAGGAACCCCCTGAGCCTGTCCGTCTAGACAGATGTAGGTGTACCCAGTACACCCAGGCTATGGCAAAGAGACAATGCATAGTACATACACTGACAGCCTAGGGACCCAGAGACTGACACCTCACTCTGACTCACATACACACAGTAAAATGGATGCCAGCCACATCACATTACCTATACCTTACCATGTATAGGCCTGCATCTGACAGTCAGCCCTGAAGCACTGTCCTCTCAACTGCTGCTGTCACAAAGTAAGTCACTCTTATTAACAATAAATGAATGAGGTAGTAGACTGTGGTAGCATATGTATGGTATTGCTGCATGTATGCCTGGAAATGGAGAGAGTTACCAGGATAGCAGCAGACAATGGACAGCTATGTAGGACAACAGGAACTCTCTCCCAAATACTGACTGACCCACAATATGCAGGAAGCCCTAAGCCAACAAAATCTACTGGACTATGTGTGGGACTTACAAACAGTGGAGCAAAGGACAAATGCATGGACGTCAATGTTGGAGTCCCATACATAGCTCTAACCCTCTTACAGCAAGTAATCTGTACAGAGCCATAAAGAAATGTGGGGCAAAGGTTCAAAAACAGGAACAAGTCTTAAGTATTTCTCTTACAAACATAGAAAGTTGATAGAATAACAGCTGTTTCAGAAGCAAGAATTCTCTGAAGGGCAAGAAGTCTGAAACTCAAATGTCTGTCATTACTTTCTAACTTCAGTCTTTAATGATTTTACTAATATTTGCCACACAGCCACAACTTTATGAGAAATGAGCCCCAAATATGAGCCAAACATCTGGGCAGTCTGTGAAGATGTGTATTGCTGAGTGTATGCCCCCCTCCACTCAACACACCCATGTTCACATAGAACTGCAGTAGCATTTATGTTTGTAAGGTGACAGCAGCAGGCCACATATTCCCAGGGCTGTCATAATCAACTTGATAACTTGTTCCATTGTTACAATATGCAGTGTTCAATGTGCTATGTATGTTTGTGGTTAATAGTGTCAGGATGTAGATAGCACTTACTGGTGGCTGTTGTGGCTTAGTGGTCTAAGTAGAGTACTGTAGTTGTCAAGAATGGTAGGAGTTGTACACACTGGTCAGAACTCAATATTTGTTACTGCAGGAAAGCTGGACAATGGAGGGACAGGGGGCCACACATACAGACAGTACACAGCTCTGAGTAACTTAAACAGTGCCTAGTAGAACAGCAGGTTATGACAGGTCATTCGAGTGTCAGGATATAAAGGCTGCTACATCACTGTGGCATTACTGACAACAAGTCAGTGGGCACCATCCACACCCCTGGAATGACAGGGTGTCACAGAATGTCCACACGTACATATATCTGTTCTGCTTGTCATAAGATTGCATTTGCCTGCCAAACTATTTGCAAACCAATAAAGGTTGATCTGAAAACATCAAAGACAGACAGTTGAGATGCAGATGTCATACCCATAATTAAATGCAAAATAATACAAACCATTCTATCAACTGTGTATGTTTGGAAGAGCAATATTAAGAGCCTGCCCCATGTCTGGGCCTGCATCTGACTGTTATATATGGGCCTGTCCAGATGTCCATCTGTAAGAGTTTAAGAGCTATGGCCAACCTGTAGCCTTATAATAATAGTTCAACAAAAACCATCTGAGGACCGCAGCAGATGTATGGGGCACAATGATGGACAACCTGCTAAACAGGTCCAGTCAGAGGTTTGAAGTCTGTAACCCTGAGTGTGATGTTATGACTTCTACCCCACTCACACCATAACTAAAAATACAAAACAGCAGAAACTGTGGACAAAGGCTATGAGTGAACTACAGAAGGATAAAGAGACACATATAAGGGGAAGGGGAAAACTGGCCAGACAAGCATAAAATGTGCACACTAGAACAATGTAAGCTGTATCATAGTTCCATGCAGTGTATAGGGTCAGTAAACAAATGTCTGTAAGTGCATCCTCACATTACTCTATACTGATCTGCCACTGACATACAAGGAAATCACAGTGCTATGTAGAATATTCCACACATATTATGGAAAACTCTGCTCAGTCAAATGCAGTCTATACCCACACCAGGATACAACTCAGTTAATAAGGATACCACTCAACCAGGAGATCCCCAGCCAGTATATCACTATGGTGCTAGACTGTTTACACAGTTAAATCACCCAATTGGCTGCAGCACACAAAATCGCAGATCGGAGTACAGCTACCTCTGGAATGGACTCCCACTCTTACTATAGAAGGTCATACTGGGCATGCTCCTACACAAAGAGAATTACAGCATGTCTAAACCCACATCTGACTATACAACTGTGTTGTCCAGATATGTCTTTGCATACAGACAGCTATGTATACCTTAACTGTCTCCCCACCCCCAGCACACAAGATTACCCTCAGCTATCTGTAGGTGGCACATATGTGATATATCTGCATCTGTTGAGTGTGATATATATATATATATATATATATATATATATATATATATATATATATATATATATATATATATATTGTTGTGTCTTTCACAGCAGAACTCTGGTCTGCTAATGATTGGCAGTAGATTTTTACGTGCCGAGTTGCCGGCCCTGACACACAACCTTCAACAAAGGTATGCACATTCACGCACGTCTCCACACAGAAGGCGCTTTAGCTGAGAATCGAACAGGACAACATCTTACAGTGAGGCGACATGCTACTGCAGCACCTAGGTAACATATACAAATATATCAATTATAGACAGGCAGAGACAGGGGGACAGAGAGACAGACAGAGACATATAGACAGAGAGAGACACAGAGAGAGAGAGAGCAGTATAGAGAGGGAGACACCCTGAAAGGCATAGAATGATGTCCTGATGCAGACATTTGTACACCAGTTGTAACCAGTGGCACGTGCTAGTATGAAGGTAAGCTCCATTGTGTAATAGTAGTGAGGTAGGTGTTGCAATCTCACATCACCCACCTTGTGTGTGTGTGTGTGTGTGTGTGTGTGTGTGTGTGTGTGTGTGTGTGTGTGTGTGTGTGTGTGTGTGTGTGTGTAGGAGAAAGCATTTTGAGGCCTTTTCCACCCAGTAAAATTCCCGTTGTCCTACTTTACAAGGCCTGCTTATGGCATTCACTTTAGAAGTACCTTTGGACATTCTTCAGCCCTATAAGCTCCATGGCACATGCAATAAAAACATAGCACTATAGTACAAATAGCTAGATAGGTAGGGACCCTGATCTCAGCACAAGCAACTGTGTGTGTCTTTGTAGATGGAAGCATTTTGAGGCCTTTTCCACCCAGTAAACTTCCCATTGCCTTACTTTACAAGGCCTGCTGATGTCATTTACCTTAGAAGCACCTTTGGAAACCCTTCAGCTATATAAGCTCCATGGTGAATGCGATAATTACACAGCACTAGAGTACAGAAAACTAGATAGGTAGGGGGTTCTAATTTCAATACTGGCAAGTGTGATACTGTATATATATGCGAGAGAGCCATAACCCATGGGTGTGTGTGCATTGGTTATACCATTTTGAGGCATGTTCATCCCTGTTGACCCCCCCCCATTGCATTACTTTACAGGACCTGTTCATGTCATCCACCTTAGATCCACTGTTGGACACTTTCTAGGCATACAAGCTCTGTGGCACATGAGATAATAGGCAGTACTATAGTATATACAACTAGGTAGGTAGGAGTTTGAATCTTAATACATCCAACTATACTACTGTATTTTTGCGTGAAACATAATCCCCTGTGGATATTGGTTATACTATTTTAAGGCTTGTTGATCTCCTTGCCATGGCATTACTTTAAAGAACCTGTTGATGTCATCTACCTTAGATGCACCATGTTAAACTCTACAGGCTATACCAGTTATCTGTACAGATGTATGCAGAATGTCCAGATGTTTGCAACATATATGCGGTCCTTGTCTCATAACAATGTGGTTTTATGACAAATCATTGGCAAATATGTGACAGTTACGAAAGTGACAGACATGTCAACTTTAGATATCATACCCATCTGAAACATCATGCTGATGCAAAATCTGTTACCCTATCACTAGTCTAGGTTTGCAAGAGCAGTATGTGAGAACAGTCCCTATTTTGGGTGCTTTATCCCACCATTCATGAAGGCATTCCCAAGATTAATTGGTGTAAGAGGTTGTGAGTTGTGTCCATGGCATATAATTTCTCTGGTGCAAGCAATATGTACGTAGCACTATAGTACATACAAGTAGATTGGTAGGTGTTCTAATCTGACCATTGTTAACTGTTTGAGTGTATGTGTTTCTGTATGCATATCCCCTGTGGCTGTCTTGCCTGTGTGTATGCAATGGTTATACCATTTTGTGTGCCTGTTTCACCCTGTTAACTCCCCCATTGCCAGCCTAGTCAGGACCCCTACATATATCATCCATCTTAGAAGCACAGTTACAAATTTTCTAACACAAAGGCACTGTGGTGCATGCAATAGTCATGTCAGTCTGTATTGCACATAAGATAGATAGGTGGTCTAATCAGAAAAGTGTCAACTCTGTGTGCAAGTGTGTTTTAATGCATGTCTCCATGCAGCTTTGTGTGTGTGTGTGTGTGTGTGTGTGTGTGTGTGTGTGTGTGTGTGTGTGTGTGTGTGTGTGTGTGTGTGTGTGTGTTTGTAATGGCTGTACCATGTTAAGGGCCTGTGAAACCCCCATTGGGAATCCTAACAGCCCCTGCAATTGTCACCCACCTGAATAGTAGTGGCAGACGCTGCAACAATATAGTAGCTCTATGGTGCTTGTGTTATGTACATAGCAGTATCATATGTAAAACTAGGCAGGTAGAGGTTCTACTGTCAACAAGGGCAGATCATGAGTGTGTATACTCCCTTCCAGCAGTCTAGCTGTGTTACGGCCACCAGCATACCTCTCAACCCCTTACAGAAGACATCTGGTTAAAGCCATATGGAAAAGTGGGACAAAGGCCAAACACTGAGGACAACCTTCACATATCATTGTGACACATATGGAAAGTAGATACCAGAACAGGTTGTGCATTTGAAAGCACTTTCCAAAGGGTATGTGTTGTGACATGACAATATCCGTCATTAATCTGTAATGTTAGTTTGTCATGATTTCCCAACAATTTGTCAGAAAACCACAATGTTATGACAAACGAAAAAAAATATGTGGGAAACATCAGGAGATTCTGCAGACATATGTAGAGGTCAGAGGTATGGTCACCATCTGTACCACCCTGCAAGTTGCAGTCCATGTATGGCAAGGTGTGACCTGTGATGACAACTGAAACAATACAGAGGTCCCGAGAGTGTACAACAACAAAAATTTCATAAAGTTGTCTACTAATTGCATAGTGCAGTTATTGCACATCAGAAGCACCTTAATGTTATGACAAATAGAGTAAGCTGAGGTAACTTCACACAAAGACGGTGTCATAGTAGCAAACCAAAGGAAGTCCTGTGTGTTGCACTTGTCATGGGTATGGTATGTCCTGCCAACTGTCACGTTATTATGAGACGTGTCCCACACTCCACATTTGATAAGGTGGCAATCACAATCTGTATCGCCTATGTGTTTGCAATATGTAGACAAGTGAAGGCCCTGTGACTATCTGCTGCCCCCAATGACCCACATGTATATAGGCATGAATGCTAACTGCCACCACCCACGTATGTAAGTACTATCTAAAACTGTGTCAACTGTATGTATTGTGCAGTCAGTCATAGAGCCACAAGCTGATGTTAATACACTGCAATGGGCCATACAGTGGGTATAGATGAGTGCCAAGGTCCTGGCCTCAAGCTGAATGGAGACAGCAGTGTCAGCATACCATACGGCAAGGACATGGCCCCAGTATTTCCCACATCAGCACCAACCCCATAAACACACAGAAAGCGATGACAGACCTGGGTACTCAGGATGCCAACAATGTTGCATTCAGGCAACAAGTAGTGGCAGTGGTCAGAAAATGCTTGTATGTGGTTTACCACATAGGTAAAGGGACCGCATCCAGACAAAGGTTGGACATTACCTCTGAATAGTCCTAAGTCAGTACAACACTACATAAGCAGCATGCCGGTCTGCTATGCACCTATGCAGATATCTTCAGAAACTGTAAAGGCTATGTTAACACCCACAAAGGTCAACCATGGCCCTCAACACCTGTTCCATACAGACAGCTTGTAATCAGTACTGCCCCACTGGCTATCAGTTAGGTTGTCCACAGGTGTCTGTGGCATGCCTAGATGACAATGTTGTGCTTAGCCCTTCAACAGCTGCCCCATATATGAGAGTATAACTCACATTAGTGGCACTAGAAGCCAGAATCACATATGAGATAGCAAAAATACATGCTGAAGAGTCAGGTTTGGCTCCCAGAGGCTGGCCTGTGTCAGGACTATACTCCCCAAACATGTCAAACACAGTACCATGCATACCCACATCAACTGCATGAAGGTTGAGTGGATGAGAAAAAAAAACATCTGTCGTTTTTAATTTCTCCAAGTCTTTTGGGTTTCTAATACCATGACAGGAATGAACCCCATTCCTAAGCCAAAGTACAATTAAAGATCATGAAATTAGTATTGCTTCACTCTTTGATATTAGCCAAAAGTACTCCTCGCAGCACCCGCAATGTGCCCAGGAATGACTTCTTCTGTAGTTCATACGGTGTTACATGAATTGGTAACATATATAAATACGATTGTAAATTCTTTTTTATAAGAACAGTTGCTTTTCCTATTATTGGAACTGTCTGGGTATCTTTCTTCCACATGTCTTTCATTTCTGCCTGCAGATCAAGGTATTTTATGACTTTGTGTCTCTCTGTATGCAAGACACTGTAGTCACTAGGTGTGGTGATTTCAATGATCAATTCTTCTTTTCTTGGACCACTGTATCTGTTTTTCTAGCATCTGTCTTTTGAACTGTTGGTATTGGATGATCCCATGTGATATAAACTTCATAATTTTCTATGATTCTTTGTGGCTCATGTTTCCAGTGTTTTTCAGCCACTTTGATACCATAATGTTTGTACAATCTCCAGTGTATCATCTGTCCCTGGTGTTCAACCTGTATCCAGCAATGCCAGAGGAAACAGGTGCTGATCGAATATTCTGTTGGGGATAAAGTAATGGCTAGGCTTGTAAGGGACTCAGGGCCAGTATTCTAGTAACCTCTACTGTATCTATCAACCTGTGATCCTACGGAACACCCAGGTGTCAAGTATGAAGGCTAGCTGACTGTATTAAGGGGTATGCATGCAATGTTCCTCTGTCTGCCTCCATTGTCCCTTATGCACTGTTGCACACATAAGCACCTAGGTAAACATGCACATATACAGATGTACCTTGGCAAAGAAAAGGTTTCTGTGTTTCCACTCTGTCATACTCAGCTTCCTAGGATGTACACACACAGACACCTGTAACAGAAACAGAATATACGGTCTGTGTGACAACAGTCAGTCAGCAGTACTAGCAGCAATAAAGCATCATGGCACAAAGATACATACACTTCGATATGTACCCATGACAATTGCCAGCAGACAGCACCTTACACAGCATAACAGTAGTACACTACACACTGCCATTACCTTTACTATATTCACTCTGTGCATGAGACATGAATGGTATGTATAACAGTGATGTGGCACAGGTATCATCACATGCACACATTGTGATGTGGGTTCCCAAGGGCCTAGGCTGGGCCATACAGTTGACATCGTATGCGTGTGCCTAGAGGGGTGGTGTTCAGGTAGACCATGGAGAGGGGCTGTGTGTGTCTGGTGGTGACCTGCATGTGATACTGATGTGTGAGTTAGTGTATGAACACAGTCAAGCCATGTGCTAGCCATACATGAGGGTATGTTGGACAGCCATGGACCATACATGGCAGGATATACAGTTCACCATCTCTAGCCACAGACATAGGAACTGGTTCGGCCAGGAGTGTCACCGGCACCACAATGCCCAAGGCCAGATGCGGTACTACTTCCTGATGATCCCGGTATATGTGAGGCAGAGCACCTCGCTGGCCTTGTTCAAGAGAAATCTTGACCAATGGATGGGAGATGGAGATAGATGCACCTGAGGGATTACCTCCAGTGTCACTGCTCAACAGAGGCAGGCAAAAATAATGTAATATTATACTAACCCCAAGGTAAGGTGGGTACAATAAAAAAAGCTAGGCTTGTAAATAAATGCCCCAGCATACAGCCTAGTATGAACCTATGAACCTATGAACCTATGATGACTGCTGTCTGCTGGGTCACTGTCCCTCATGGGACCAGCCAGAACCATGTGCCTATGGCCTGCTATGTTGCGGTGTGGACAGCACCCTCCCTTTGGTAGTGCTGGTGGTACTGCTACTATGGAAGTGTGAATATGCATGGCCATGCGGGCTGTCAGCTGATGCTGTTGCTGACCTACATCCACATGTCTGACTCCCTACTCCAACCACATGTTCAAGCACAGACATTACATGGTTAAGGACTGAAATGTCTCACCCCACCATCTATCCATGACATCAGCAAAATGACATATGGCATCACCAATGCCATGGAGGTTTTCATGCATGCCAGGAAGTGTTGCATCCATGACCCTTAGCATCCATCAGGCGTACCATTTACAACATGCCTGTGCCTCCATGAGAGACCAAGACATGTATTTGCATCAGAGGCCCAAGCACACTGTGATTTGGGCCACTATATATATATAGGAGTATTGTGTGACTGGCAATCAGGATATGTTTGTAAAAACAGTTGTTACACTCCAGATGTCATTTGGTTTACTGGTATGTCACTCTGACTGTAGTTCAGATGGTTCTGGGTCCAAAATTTGGCAGTGGAGTGCTTTTCCCTAAAGTTACATCACTGTAGTGCATGATATATTTACAAAAGCAGCAAAACTCAACCAGAGCTAAAATGGTGTAATGGTATATTGTTTAGACTGTAGTTTAGTAGGTCCTGGGTTCAGTGCTTGGTAGCTATGTCTTTTTTTCCTAATATTACATGACTGCACTGCGTGATATATTTACAAAAGCAGTACTAGTTCCCCAGAGCTGGTTTGGCTTTGTAGTTTGTTTTATATATATATATATATATATATATATATATATATATATATATATATAGATATATAGATATATTATATAGAGAGATATATATAGATGCAGATATGGGTTTACTATGGGTTTACTATGAAATCTCGAAATACTGAAATCCCAAAAATCAAAATTACATAGCCGAAACCTTAAAATCCCAAAAACCCATAACTGTGAAACTCAAAATCCCGAAACTACACTGCACACAGAGCACACACATAGACCACATATAAGCAGGGGGGCAAGCCTCCCACACCCCCTACTTATATATCCTAACTCTGAGATCGCAGACACACAGAGGTGACTCACACCCACACATTTTGCAGTCCCTCACACACACATACCAGTCACAACACACACTGAATACACTAAAGCCCCTAACCAACACACTTACATATACATACATACCTGAACTAACAACTAACCATTCACACACCGCAACACCAGAAGTGCTAATTCAAAATATCCGTACTTCGGGATTTTGAATTTTGCGCTTCTGGTGTTTCAGGATTTCAAGGCTTCGGTGTTATAATTTCGAAATACTGAAATTCGGGATTTCATTATTTTGAAATTATGACGGGAACCCTATGTATGTATATATATATATATATATATATATATATATATATATATATACATATATATGACTTTACTATATTGTAGTAACTTTCTCCTTTTCACTAAAGTGCCTATTGTATATTGTACTTTCTTTATTCTCTCTAGATATTTCTGTTAAATTCTATGTAAAACTGACACTGTACCTGTCAATGTTGTTATTGTGTTATTGGAGCTTTTCTCCCAGGGCCTCCACTGAAAATGGCTCAAACCAAGATGAACTATCCAGGTTCAAAAATGTAAAATATATAAATAAATGAATGAATAAATATACTTACAAACTTCTCGGGCATTCCAGGCCCAAGCATCTTGGATCCATTGGGCCAAGAGTGCCCTCTTCCTCCATCTCAGGTCATCATAATGATGATGAACCTACTCACCAGTGATGGGGATGCTAGTGGTATTGGTGAGCTCATGTGCCAGATGGTCCCAGGCCTCAGACTTTTATTCTGAGCCCTGGTACTGGCCCTGCAGCAGTCTGTAGTCATGGTTCTTAATGAAGAGCCCAGCCATGACCCTAGACTCCAACATGCCCTGGCGCTGCATCTGAAAGTGAGCTCCCTCTCCTGCATCTGCCATAGTTCCTAGAGGGATCAAACTCTAACAGCTTCTGCCTATATTCCCACCTGTGTGGTTTAAATAAGGCCATGTTCCTGCCCTTTGCTGTCATTGGCCTAATTTCAAAAATGCTAAGTACAGCTCAACAGTGCGCAAACCCGCTAAGCTGAATCGAGCACTCCTTAAGGTGGAAAATGCTTAGCAGTGCTTAGCAGTATGGAAATCCACTCGTGAGCTGAGATGTTCTTAGAATGGGACTGCTTAGCAATGCTCAAACCAGCTAAGTGGAGCTGAGCATTGGTTACTATTGCTAAGACAGGTCCTGTTTAAGCATTGCTTAGCTTGGCTTAGTAATGCTTAGCACAACTGAGCTAAGGGCAAAAAAATGTTTTTCATTAAAAAAATAAGAATTGGATATTACTGATACATTATTATTAAATGTGTGTATTTTACTTTACATGACCTCCCCCTATGTGCTTTCATTGTGTTGCCTTGGGGTGTGACTGTACTGTAGAGGACACATGTTTAAATTGTGGTTTGCACCTCATAGCTCCACTGACGCTGGTATTCTGGACCAACTACACTGCCTCGGTTAACAAATATCACTAACTACATCAATAAATAAAATAAAAATTAATATAAAAATGCTTTCCCGTGTAAAAGCCGAATGGCCTTTCTTGGTATTCGAACTGTGCACCTACTGCACACAAAGCCATGACTCTAACCACTCACTAACTTCTCGGTGAACATTTCAGCTACACTTTTCTATATAGCTTCTTGATATGTTTAAGCACTGCTGAGCAAAGTGCCAAGCTGCACAAACCTGCTCAGCTACAGTTAAACTTTGAAGAAAAATAAATAAAAAAACTGAACCATTACTTAAAAATTAAACAATACACTTCAAATTATTACATAAGTGTCTGAGGACACTTTATTCTTTTAGTGCCTTATGGCACTTTCACAATGCAGGGGGTGTGTTACTGATACTGTAACACACCCCCTACATGACATTCACTTCACATTCTTTATGTAAGTGTCTGAGTACACTTTCTTTTATGTTTTAGTGTTGGACAGCACTTTCCCAGTGCAGGGGTGTGTTACACATCTATGAGCACTGTAACATCCCCCCAGCACTGATTCAGTAAACGTGTACTTGGCTCTCCTTCAGTAGCATGCCTTCATTAATATGCAAGGCATGCTGCAGAGAGGAAGCTATGGACATGGCCACCATACACTCTGTGTAGGAAGAACCCTATTTCTTTACAGAGTTTATTAAATCCTGGGAATATTTAAATAACTTAGGATATGAACTCTTATATGCTTCTTTTAATAAAAGGAGGAGAGGAACACTATACTTTGGAGAAAATCCAGTGTAATGCCTAAGGTCTTGGAATCCTTTTGTGATCCTTATGGAATGTATACTTTTGAAATAATTAACTATGACGGCAAACTATATTAGCTAATTTTACTGGATCTCTGGAATAGGTGCAACAGTGACTGAAGATCACTTAAATTTACTGCAAAGTTATTGGACTTTTTTTATTTTAGCAGGGAATTTTAACTGCATATGTAGTACAAAAGATACAAGTGGACAAAAAAAAGGTAAAATACTTGCATCAGTTAAAGCACTAAATATATGAATTAGTAATAATTTAGTTGCTATAACAGTAAAAGCAGAGGATAAGTCATTGTTCTTCACTCATTATTCTTATGTATATGGGATGGAAAGAAAATTGATAGGATGTATGCCTCTGTATGTTTACTTAATAAAGTGAATTATTTTAAAAGTATTCCTTGTCATCTATCTGAGCATATTGCACTAAGTATTAATGTAGTAATGTATATACGGGCATTTCAGATTATTTATAGAATCCCAAGACTTTAAGGAGCAAATTAAGGATTTTTCTATCTTTGAATGACAATGGTCAGGTTAGTAAAGTCATACTATGGGACTCCTTAAAATGCATATTAAAGATGAAAGGGAAGAAAGAGTTGGATAAAGAGTTGTTAGAAAACAAGATAAAATATACCAAACAAAGAGTGAACAACAAACAAAGAAATTAGTGCTGAAATCATTAAAAAATATGACAAAATATCAAACATTTTTAATGCATAAAGTGGAGATAGCTTTAGAAAAAATAAAATTGCATAGTTATGCAATGACTTCAAAAACTCTATATAGATCAACTATTTAAAGTATGTTAAGCAAAAAGGTGCAATCAACAAGATCTG
>NC_056728.1:1520502837-1520560337 GCF_019279795.1 Protopterus annectens
TGTCTGACATGGCAAAAAAATCAAAACATAAATGGAGAGAAAAAAAAAAAAAAATATATATATATATATATATATATATATATATATATATATATATATATATATATATATATGCATGTATGTATGTGGTCTAGGACTATTCACTGAAAGCACATTTCACTGAAAGTCTAATGACTGTGCACAAATCACTGAAAGCTCAGTTCACTGAAGCACATTTCACTGAAAGTTATATATGGCCTTTTCCCAACTGTAGTGTGACCCCAGAGTTAGTATATATAGCAAGGGGGTGGGGGGTGCACCCCCCACATTGGGGGTTGTGGGGGGCACAGCTCCCCACATAGTTTGGATATATATATATATTATGTTCAGAAAAGAGTAATTTATTGGAATTGCAAGTGTCCATGTATATAGTTCAAAATATTTAAAATAGGTGGGCACCCCCCCCTTACTATATATACTAACTCCAGGGGTCGCACTGCAGTGGGGAAAAGGCCATATATAACTTTCAGTGAAATGTGTTTCAGTGAATTGTGTTTTCAATGAATTGTGCACAGTCAAATGTGTTTCAGTGAAATGTGCTTTTCCCTTTGGTCTACATTATGACTCAGAAAGTATTAATTAATTTACTAGCATGTTTGATAAATGGGGGCTGGAATTACTTGAGAAAAGTGTGCTGGTATATGAAAAAATGGAGAGTAATTTACAAAAAGAAGTAGAGCATTTAAATGAAATGATTGTTTCTGATTTGCTCTTTGACCAGTATCAGGGTTTATATGACAAAGTTTTGAACAGAGTTGATAAAAATGTGACAACATTTTCAATCAAAAAGCTAAGAAGTTAAACAGGGACAGGAAACAATACCAACACAAAAATGTCTATCCTACTGAAAGACTAATTGGAAATGAGAAAGAAAATGTAGCTTGTTTTAATGTTGGTCCATCTAGTGAATTTATTACTAACTCTATAGACTTGGAGGTGATAAATGAAGCAGAACAATTTAACTCAGAAGACGAGGAACATTGTGTTGGTTATCAGGATTTTCCCCTACCCAGGCGCTCAAAAAGAATAGCCAATCGCAAGCAGGCAAACTTTTCTGCCTACAACAAGGTAGCGCAAAAATACAGAAATTCTCCAAGATGGTAGGAGATACTCCTCTAGCCCCTAGTCTTAACATTAACCTGTTAAAAATACAACATACCATGAATGGTTTTCATATTTTTAACTATACAGAAAAGGAAATTACATCTGAATATTTTTCCTTATTTTCTAAGGGATTTAAATTTGTGCCTACTAGAACACCAGATATAGCTGATACGCTTGTGGAATTGCAGCTATATTTAAGGAAACTTAATTTAAAATGAATACATGCTAAGAATGAAAAGCACACTGTTAATCAAAACAGGACAGATCTTAAGAAAAGTAGTACTTTCAACCCCCCATTTCAGGTTAGAAGGTTATCAGGGACGAAATTTATAAAATTTGGAGTTGTCATAGAAAAACTTTTTGCAACCTCAATAAAACAGAGAGGGACCTGCTTGACCAATTGAGAAATGATACGAGCATTCGTGTTATGCTTCCTGACAAGGGAGGAGGTGTTGTATTATACAATAGTATTGACTACACTAACTCTATGCAGGAGATTTTGTTTAATGAAAACCATTATTCAGTATGTTCTAGGAATGAGATTTATATAGCTTACCGAAGAATTGATAGTTTTCTGTATGAATATTTGATGGATCAAAGAATTGATAAGACAGTTTATGACTTTTTAACCAACTTGCATCCAAAAATTCCTGCTATCTTTGGTATACCCAAAATACATAAGAGTATAGAGAACCCCGCTTTTAGACCCATAGTAGTGGCAGCTGGATCCAATTTATCAGTGTTTGTGGACAGGAAGATCAAACATGTGATTGATTCTTGTCCACACTTGGTCAAAGATTCTTGGGATTTCCTTGGGCAACTTAAAGACAATCTATGGCATGCTGATGCACACCTCTTGACTATAGATGTAATTGATCTTTTTACCTGTATTCCAAAGCGTGAGGGTTTACACTTTTTTGAGGAAACCCTATACAGTTTGTCCAAATTAGATAATGATGAGGTTAAACTGATTAGTGAAATAATGGAAACAATTTTGGACAACAATTACATCTACTTTGAAGGTGAATTTTACCAACAAGTCAGAGGTGTAGCTATGGGGGCTGCATGTGCCCCCACCTATTCCAATTTAGTTTTATTGGAATGGGAAAGACAACATTTGCTTAAAAGTAAGTTTTTTGAGAATATATCCTACTATTGCCGCTTCTTGGATGATATATTTATTTTATGGAAGGGAAATCAGGCTAATATTCCTTTATTTATACAATACTTGAATCAAACTACAGAATTTTTCAAATGTACTTTTCAGTACGATTTCCATGAAATTAACTACTTGGATATCAAAATTATTAAAGATCAAGAAAAATTTACATCTAGGCTTTATAGAAAACACACCTTTTGTAACAACTATCTGCACTATAATAGTCATCACCCCCTAACTCAAAAGAAGAGTATTATAAAAGGACAAGCCGTTAGGGTAGCAAGGATGACATCTTTGTATCAAGATGTTAAAAGTGAATTTGAATTTCTTAGAAGTATGTTTTTGGAAAGGGGCTACCCTGTGGGCTTGGTAGAAAACACTTTAAAAGAAGTTCTAGATGAGTGGGGGAAAAATATATACCCCTTCTTGGTAAGGGTTTAGATAAAAACAAAAACCAAGTTATAAAACATGATGGAAAAAGTGGAAAAGCAGATAATATTAAGTTTGAACAAGCTTGTATTGTACAATATAGCCCTTTATGTCAACAGCTAAAAAAAGTAATACAGAAAAATTGGAGTATTTTTAAAGCAGACCATGAGGTATACAAAGTGGTAGGAGATGAACCTTTTTTTGATACCAAGATTGGACCAAATATTAAAAGAATTTTGGAGGGAGTACAAAATGTACCTATTGACAACAAAAACAAAAAAGTAGCAGAAAGAGGTACTAGACCTTGTGGTAGATGCAAATATTGTTTATCTGGAAAATACAATGAAAAGTGTTGTTTACCTCAGGGAAGGTAACTGTCATTCCAGTAGACTAGTGTACATAGCCAGGTGTAATACCTGTAACTCGTTCTATATTGGGAAAACTGAAAGAACACTTAAAACTAGAATGTACGAACATATGTACGATATTGAAAATAAAAAAGAAACTAATGCTTTGTATAAGCATAGTATTAATTGTGAGCATTATACAGGTTATAGATTTGCAATACTTGACTATATAAAACAAGAAGCTAGAGGAGGGGATTGGCAGAATTTATTATATAAGAAGGAGCTTATGTGGCAACTGAGGTTGGCTGCAAATGTTTCCCCCGGTTTAAATGGTTATCTGAGTATTCACCCTATTTTAAAAGAAAAAGCAGAAGCTGTTTAAAAACATAAATTTTTTATTCTAATTAACAACTTTATTAAAAGTATAACAACGTTCAATGGTTCTATTTTTGGTAAAGACTTCAATGTTGTATTATTTAGATTTTAAATGTTACTTTTGGGTTGGGAGAAACTTTCTACAAATTGTATTTTTACATTGGTCTTTTAGAATAAGTCTTTCTTTAAGAATGTTTTTGCTCAATTTAGCTTATTGATCTTGTGACAGTTATTCACCAATCATTGGATTTTTTTATGATATTTAAGAATGTACTGTGTGACTTTTTAACTGTTTTGGATGAAGTCAAGGTTTCATTGACGAAAGCGCTTAACATTTTACATTATTTGGTGACAATAAAAGAGTACGTGGACTCGCAACATTGGTGCTATTCTTTTGTTTTTCAGTGAATAGTCCTAGACCCATATATATATATATATATATATATATATATATATATATATATATATATAGAAAGAGAGAGAGAGGGAGAGGTTCATAGGCTGGTCCTAGGCTATCTGCACTAGGGCCTATACAAGCCTAGCCATAACAATTCCCTGGCTATTTCTTCCCACAGTATTTACTTCCCTGGAACCCTGTCTAGCAGGGTGACTGACGTGATCCCCGGGGTGAATTTCTTATATCCCATCCACTCATCAGGGTTCATAGGTTGGTACTAGGCTATCGGCCCTAGGGCCTATACAAGCCTAGCCATAACAATTTTCTGGATATTTCTTCCCACAATATTTACTTCCCTGGACCCTTGTCTAGCAGAGTGACTGACATGATCACTGGGGTGAATTTCTTATCTCTCATCCAATCATCAAGGTTCTTTTTGAAGAGGGCTAAGGAGGCGCTCTGCTTAACATGTATGGGCATCCTATTCCAGAGTATGGGGAGTCCCCGGGTCAGGAACCTATCACTCCAGCATGTTTTGTTCATTGTGATGACAAGGTTTAGATCCTTGGAGTGTATGGCTCTGAGGGACTGGGATTTCTTTAAGTGGAGCATGTCCAAAAGCTCAGGGTGTGACATGGCCTTGTATTTTAAGCAGAGATCACCTCTGAGTAGACAATATGCCATAGAGTATAGCTGAAGTTCTTTTAGACGGTCAGCATAGGGCATCTGCTTTAGGCCTGTGATTCTTTTAGTGAGGTATTTCCGCGGCCTTTCCAGCTGTTGCAGATGTCTTGTGAAGTACATACCAAATGGGGCATTGTACTCTATAATGGGTCTAATGAGGGATGAATACAGTGAGACAATAACCTCCTTTTTTCTGGATAAAAAGCCCTTAGTGATGAGGTGTGCCACATAGAAGGATTTCCTGACTGTTGTGGTGATGTGGTTATCGAAGGTGAGACCACTGTTCACCTATGTCCCTAAGTCTCTCATCACACTTTCGGTGTTTAGTGTACTGCCACCTATGTGGTAATTCATGGGTACATGGTTTTTACCAAAGGGGATAACTATACATTTCTTGGCATTAAGCTTGAGCCCATGGCACTAAGCATCTGTTTCTAAAAGGCCCTTTTGTAGAATATCCACATAATTTGGGGATTCAATAATGTCTCCCAGTTTGCAGTCATCTGCAAACTTTGTTTGCCAGAATCCCTTAGTGTTGGCCTGTACTTTAGAGAAGTAGATGTCAAACAAGAGCGGTCCCATGACTGAACCCTGTGGTACACCACTTGTCACTTGTCTGGAGCTGGATTTGGAGTTGGTTTCTTTTACAGTATGGGTTCTGTCAGTAAACCAGTTGGCAGCCCATCGAGTGATGTAGGGATTTATGCCCAGCTTAGTAAGTTTATCTATGATTCCAGAGTGGGGGATGGTGTCAAATGCTTTGGCGAGGTCCAGATAGGCTGTGTGAACCACCTTACCCTTGTCCACAACTCTGGAGACTGATTCGAAGAAGTTAGTCAGGTTCAGGAGACAAGATTGGCCCTTCACAAAACCAAATTGTGTGGGGTCCAGTGTTTGAAGGTTAACAATGTCTTTGTTTATAAGTTCCATGATAATGAATTCCATTCCATTGCAGATCAGGCTCATCAGACTGATGGGAATGTAGTTCCTGGGATCCAAGGTGGATCCTCCCTTGTGGAGTGGAATAACTGTAGCTGTGCGCCACTCATTGGGCACGAAGCCTGAGGTGAGGCTATGATTAAACATGACACTTAGGTGAAGTGCCAGTTCACTTTGTAGTTCATGTAGTACACAGTCCAGGATGTCATCTGGTCCCATGGATGCTGTATTCTTAGCTTTGGAGAGTGCAGTTTCTACCTGTGAGGACGTGATTACCGGAATTTGGCAATCTTTTGGTATTGAGATGGGCCCTTTAGGGGGTGAGAGGGGGGTTGGCACTAAATCCATCTGCCAGGATATTGGCAATATCCTTGGGATCAGTATATTTAATGCCATTCTGTTGTAGCTCAGAGCAGATCTGAGCATTGCCATTTAGATTCTTGACATAACTATAGAATGCCTTGTGGTTGTCTTTGGAATCTTTGGCAATTTTATTTTTGTAACTAGCTTTGGAGGATTTTATGAGGGATCTCAGCTTCTGACTGAGGTTGGTAAGGGAGATTTTTTGCATCCTGGAATTTTCCTCTTTTCTGCAACAGTTTCTTCCTTCTGTTGTATAGTTTATTTATGGCAGGGGGCCACCAGATTGTCTTCCTTTTTTTGGAGGAGAGCATCTTGGTTCTATTTGGGATAGCATGATTCATACACGAGTCGATGTGCTCGTACAGTACCTTAGTGTAGGATTCAGCAGTCGAACTTTCAGATCCTGTCTGCATGGGTGTCATGAAGTTTGTCACTTCTGACTTGAGTAGCATGGAGTTGGCTTTGGAGACGTTTTTTACAGAGGTTTCCTTACTGGGGGTTTGGGGTGGGATGTGGATATCAAGGGTGATTTGCTTATGGTCAGACCTGACCAATGAGGAGGTGACCACTGGTGTGGAGTATCTATCTCCCATGTTGGTAATGACCATGTATAGGATATTGGAGTCCCTGGTGGGACAATGTATTAGTTGATCCAGGGCGCTGGAATCTATGAATTCCAAGAACCGTTGGGAAAAGGTGTTGGTAACCAAGTAGTTTTCCCAGTTAATAGCAGGGTAGTTGAAATCCCCCAGTATTAGAGGGTTTGCTTGTATCTTAGAATTTTCCAGTATGTTTAGAAAGGTGTAGTGAGAATCTTGGGGCATGGTGGGGGATCTGTAGCAAGCTACAATTTGGATTGCAGTTTTACCTAGTGTTAGTTGCACCTGGAGAATTTCAGATGCATTGTGTTGGGCAACTAGCCTGGAGGTGTGAATACCCTTGGTGAATATGGACACTGCTCCATGTTTAGTGTTTCATTCTTGGTTTGGTGGCCAAAAAGTGTGCAAGAGCTGGAGCCTGGTATTGCAAGGTTGCTATCTGGAGCCTTAAACCAGGTCTCAGTTACTACACAGATATCGATGTTCTCCGTTTTTAGGAGTTCCTCGAGAGAGTGCATTTTGAGGTTTAGACTTCTAGCATTGAGTAGCATTACCTTCAGGTTTTGCATGCTTGTATCTGTTACAGTGGTGGTTTTGTCCTTTGAACCTTGCCTAAAAAGGCACTATAGGGGTGGCAAGAGCTTTGGCCAGTAACCTGAATCCCAGGGGTGACAGGTGCAGACCATCTCTGGCAAAGCATCGTGGTTTGTCAATCATGTCTTCTCAGACAGACAGATACTGGATCCCCTTTGAATGACACCAGAAGGTTAGCCAATTGTTGAAGTCAATCATTTTGTCCTTATCCTGTGGTTCCTTTTGAAGAGAGCCAAAGAGGTGCTCTGCTTGATATGTATGGACAGTCTATTCCAGAGTTCAGGGAGTCTCTGTGTCAGGAATCTATCTCTCCAGCATGTTTCGTTCATTGTGATGACAAGGTTTAGATTCCTAGAGGCATGTGACTTTGAAGGATTGGGATTTCTTTAAGTGTAGCATGTCCAACAGCTCTGGGTTTGACATGGCCTTGTATGTTAAGCAGAGATCACCTCTGAGTAGACGATATGCAACAGAGTATAGGTGGAGTTATTTTAGATGGTCAGCATAGGGCATCTGCTTTAGGCCTGTGATTCTTTTAGTGAGGTATTTCTGCGGCCTTTCCAGTTGTTGCGGATGTCTTGAGAGGTACATACCAAATGGGGCATTGTATTCTATAATGGATCTAATGAGGGATGAGTACAGTGTTTGAGAGAGAGAGAGAGAGAGAGAGAGAGACAGACAGAGAGAAATTGCTACCCTGTCCTTGTCTAATGATCAGCTTTTCATTAACCTACCTGTGGAATAAACAGCTACTAGGGATGCTTTTATGTCAGGATTCATGTTGCTGCTTAGGTGCAAAATGTTATATGCCCATCTGGGAAGATGTATGCACAATGGTGCAGTAGTGTTGCAACAGATGGCCTTGGGGAATGTTGCGACAAGAATATCAGTATGGTGCTGCTGTCCACAAACAGCCATGGAGTGTGTTTTGTTGTGTTACTTTCCATTTGGTATGTGGAACAAGGACAAACACAGGCCATGTTCATGTAGAGAGTTTTGCTAACTATGCAAACCAAAAGTGGAGAAGACAGTGGTGGGCAGCTACTGTAATTTAAGCTGATATGTATTATGGATCAGAGCTGTTGCAATGTAAGAATGCCATGGCTATTGCAGCTTTAAGTGGTGTACGCACAGTCAGTAGGCTGACATGCAGCAAATACATGCTGGGCATCTTGCATGTCATAAGTCTTCCTGCTGTCTGGTAACATCTGCAACATTGTATTTGACCAATGATCTGAATGTCTGACACACAGTGCAGAAGTGAGCATGATGTATGGGCATTCTGTGTTGGGTATATATATGTACAAATGTGGACAATGTGGATTCTCCAAATATGTTCTGAATGTATGTGGGTTAGCATATATATATATATATATATATATATATATATATATATATATATATGGTATAAGCTCAGCAGATCCTCCCCAGGTGTCCTGCAGAGACCTACAGTGCCAGTGAGACAAAAGTAGAGACTTTGGAGTGTTGAAGTACCTTTTTCTGGCTTTTTCTTGATATTTAACGCTATTTCCATCTAAACACTCATTTTCTGGTGTTTACTGCTTCTAAAAACACTTATTTTTGTACTGTAACTGCATTTATTTGTGTTTGCACTTTAGAAAATAATTTTTGTTGTAAATTGTATTTTTTTATTGTTACTGGCTTCCCACATACGTATGACAGCCATTACTGTTCTTTAAAAGTGTTTTTTCATTTGTTTCCACTGATTTACTGAAAAAAAATCTTGCTATTTTCCTGCCTTACTAAGCTAGAAACGTCCAGTTTCAGATACTTGCTGATACCTGGACTGCGTTTAAGCTTCTGTGTTGGCCAGACCTTACTTGGGCAAAAAGGAAGTTTCTTTGCTCACCAGTGAGAGTTGGAAGCTCTGAACAGCCTACCTGTCCTTGGATGAGTGGTTTCTGCCCAGAAACTGTATTTTTATTGGCCAATTTGGGCTAATTTCTATCTCTTTAATCTTTCTGCTATAAAAAACGCATTTGCGCAGTTTTTGTGTTTGTATAACATCAGCAGATCCTGCCCAGGTCTCCTGCAGAGACCTACAGTACCAGTGAGACAAAAGGAGAGACTTTGGAGTGTTTAAGTACATTTTTCTGGATTTTTCTTGATATTTAATGCTATTTCCACCTAAACGCTAATTTTCTGGCTTTTACTGCTTCTAAAAACGCTTATTTTTGTACTGTAACTGCATTTATTTGTGTTTCCCCTTTAAAAAAATTATTTTTGTTGTAAATTGTATTTTTATATTGTTATTGGCTTCCCACACACATGCAATAGCCATTACTGTTCTTTAAAAGTGCTTTTTTCATTTGTTTCCACTGTTTTACTGAAAAAAAAACTTGCTATTTTCCTGCCTTACTAAGTTAGAAAAGTCCAGTTTCAGATACTTGCTGATACCTGGACTGTGTTTAAGCTTCTGTGTTGGACAGACCTTACTTGGGCAAAAAGGATGTTTCTGTATTCACCAGTGAGAGTGGGGAGCTCTGAACAGCCTACCTGTTCTTGGAGGAGAGGTTTCTGCCCAGAAACTGTAGTTTTATTGGCAGAAACCACTTCTCCAAGGAGTGGTTTCTGCCAATAAAACTACAGTTTCTGGGCAGAAACCACTCCTTGGAGGAGTGGTTTCTTCCCAGAAGCTGTAGTTTTGTTGGCCATTTTGGGCTAATTTCTCTTTAATCTTTCTGGTATAAAAAACGCATTTGTGCAGTTTTGTGCATAGCGCAGTGGCGGATAGCTAGAGTTAAACTATTCCTGTCTACGCTGAGTCTGCCCTTCAGTTTTTTCCTTAGCACTAGCCAGTTCTTCCAGACTTAGCACACAAATCAGTACTTTAGGACTAGCAATTGATCCAAAAAAAGAGACAGAAACACTAACAACCTATAGTACTCAATCCCCTATAGTTGTTTGTAGGGAACAGCCAAACTACTCCATCGACCAGGTAAATAAGAGTAAGTTCCAAAACCCTTGCAGGCATGTCCATGAGCCAGCTCCCAGGTTATTCTCCTGTTAACCTGATGAATTTGGGCATCCTGAGGCAATGTCACAACTGCCTCATGTACACAGACAACCCTCTCCTCCTACCACACAACACCAAAATCTGCGAGAGATGCACTTACATAGCCAAACTTGAGGCAAAGCTCTCCAGCCATGATTGGAATCGACAGACTAGAGGAGAAGGTACCAACCTGCAACACAACACTCACTACACATAGACCCACCAAACATACAACTGCAAACCCCACACATAGATACACAAAGACATATTCGGAGGCTCTAAATAAAAATCTATTCCTGCCTACGCTGAGTCTGCCCTTCAGTTTTTTCCTTAGCACTAGCCAGTTCTTCCAGACTTAGCACACAAATCAGTACTTTAGGACTAGCACTTGATCCAAAAAAAGAGACAGAAGCACTAACAACCTATAGTACTTGATCCCCTATAGTTGTTTGTAGGGAACAGTCAAACTACTCCACCCACCAGGTAAATAAGAATAAGTTCCAAAACCCTTTCAGGCATGTCCATGAGCCAGCTCCCAGGGTATTCTCCTGTTAACCTGATGAATTTGGGCATCCTGAGGCAATGTCACAACTGAACACAACACCAAAGTCTGTGAGAGATGCACTTACATAACCAAACTTGAGGCAAAGCTCTCCAGCCATGACTGGAATTGACAGTCTAGAGGAGAAGGTACCAACCTGCAACACAACACTCACTACACATAGACCCACCAAACATGCAACTGCAAACCCCACACATAGATAAACAAAGACATATTCGGAGGCTCTAAATAAAAATCTACAGAAACAACAGAGACCTCCAAAGCAGAAACGCAAGCAACCTATACCCACAAACACACCAAAATCAGCACATAACCTCTAAAACCAGTGTGCCAGACAACCACAACCCTTAAGTCAAAACACCATACCTAACACATTTGTAATGGGAGACTCCATAGTCAGGTACACAGATGTCCCTCTCACCAGGCTGAACAAAGAGAAGGTCACCGTCAGCTGCTTGTCGGGTGCAAGAATCTGCCACATTACCCATGTACTCAGGTCACTCCGTGACAAGTACAAATACGACTCTGTCATTGTCCATGTTGGTGTGAATGACCTGAGATGTACCTCCCTGGACTACATGAAAAGGGACACATAGGAGCTCACTGATCATGTAACCCAGGCCGGTATGACCCTAGCCCTGAGTAGCATCCTGCCCTCACTAAGAATGATAGCTCAGTACAAGGAAAAAAATGATAAATTTCAACACTTGGTTAAGTTTCAGGTGTCATTCAAAAGGGATCCAGTATCTGTCTGCCTGGGATGACATGCATGACAAGCCTCGATGCTCCACCAGAGATGGCTTGCACCTGTCACCCCTGGGATTCAGGATACTGGCAAAGGCTCTTGCCACCCCAATAGTGCCTTTTTTAGGCAAGGCTCAAAAGATGAATCCACCATCATAACAAGTACCAGCGACAAAAAACTGAGGGTCATGCTGCTCAACACTAAGAGTTTAAAAATGTACTCTCTCATGGCACTCCTCAATATGGAGAGCATTGATATTTGTGCAGTAACAGAGACCTGGTTCAAGGCTCAAGACAGCACCCCAATGAAACCAGGCTACAACTCATATCACACATTTCGGCCACAAAACCCGGACTGAAATACAAAGGGAGGAGGCATATCCATATTCATCAAGGATAACCGCACCTCCAGACTGGTTGCAAAGTATGATGCCTCAGAGATCATCCAAGTGCAACTTACAATGGCCAAAACTGCAATTCAGATTGTAGCTTGCTACAGATCACCATCCCTGACACAATACACCTACTCCTTGTTCCTTGAGGTACTGGAAAACATGAAGGTCCATCCGAACGCCTTTATACTGGGTGATTTCAATTACCCAAACATTAACTGGGAAAACTACAGAAGCACTAATACCTTTGCTCAGCGCTTCCTGGAATATATAAACTCAAATGCCCCAACATGAGTGATAAGTGCTCCACACCTGTGGTAAATTCCTCATTGGTCAGATCAGACCATAAACTCATCACCCTGGATACCCACATACCACCCTCATCCCCTCCCAGGGAAACCACAGTAAAAAACTTCTCCAAAGCGAACTTTATGCTACTCAAGACAGAGGTGGCAAACTTCGTTACTCCCATGCAGAATGTCAATATGATTGAATTTGCTGTATCCTACACAAAAGCACTCTACAAGCACTTACACAAGTGCATGGACCATGCTATCCCAAACAAGACCAAGTCCCACTCCTCCAAAAAGTGGAAACCAGTCTGGTGGACCCCGGCCATAAACAAGCTCTATAATAGAAGGAAGAAGTTATTAAAAAAAGAGTAAAAATCCAGGAATGGAAGGGATCCCTGACCAACCTTAGCAAAAAGATAAGAACCCTCATAAAAACCACTAAGGCGAACTTTGAAAGAAAAATTGCAACAGACACCAAAGACAACCACAAGGCATTTTTTAGCTATGTCAAGAACCTAAACTACAACTCTCAGATCTGCTCTGAGCTACAGTATAATGGTTCAAAATTCATGGAACCAACTGATATCGTCAATATACTGGCAGATAGGTTCAGTGCAAACTTTACCCCACCCTCACCACCTAAAGGGCCCATATCCATGCCAGAAGATTGTGCCGCCCCTGAAATCACAAACACCCAGGTGAAAACAGCACTCACCAATGCAAAAAGCACAACATCCATGGGATCTGACAGCATCCCAGGCTGAGTGTTACATGAACTCCAAAATGAATTAATCCCTCACCTTAATACCATGTTCAACCACAGCCTCTCCTCAGGCTATCTGCCTACAGAGTGGCACATGGCAACAGTTATCCCACTCCACAAAGGAGGTACCAACACTGACCACAGGAACTACCACCCCATCAGCCTGACAAGCCTCATCTGCAAGGCCATAGAGCACATCATCATGGAACTCATAAACAAAGACATCCGGAACCTACAAACTCTAGACCCTACACAGTTTGGGTTTGTAAAAGGAAGGTCATGTCTCCTTAATCTGGTTGATTTCTTCGAAAAGGTCACTGAGGAAATAGATGAAGGGAAGGTGGTCCACACAGCATAACTTGATCTTGCTAAGGCCTTTGATACCATTCCCCACTCAGGAATTATAGACAAACTCACTAACCTAAACATAAACCCCTACTTAACGAGATGGGTTGCTAACTGGCTCACAGATAGAACCCATTCAGTGAGAAAATGGAACGCTAGATCTGACTCCAAACCTGTGACTAGTGGAGTACCACAAGGCTCAGTATTGGGACCCCTCATATTTGGCATCTACTTCTCGGAGGAACAAGCAAACACGGATGGATTATGGATAACAAAGTTCGCAGATGACTGCAAACTGGGCACCATAATTGAGACTCCTACTGACATAGACATTCTTCAGAAGGGTCTCACTGATACAGATACATGGTGCTAAAATCACAGCCTCAAGTTACATGCCAAAAAATGCATTGTCATCCCTTTTGGGAAAAAACAAGTACCGGTGAATTACAACATAGGTGGCAGCCCACTTATCACAGAGAGTGTGGTAAGAGACCTAGGGACACAGGTGGATAGTAACCTCTCCTTCAGCAACCACATTGCTAAAGTGGTTAGAAAATCCTTCTACATGGCCCATCTTATTACAAAGGGGTTTGCATCTAGGAATAAGGAAGTTATTGTTCCCCACTACTCATCACTCATTATACCCATTATTGAATACAATGCCCCATTCAGGATGTACCTTACAAGACATCTGCAACAACTGGAGAGGCCTCAAAAGTACCTCACAAAGAGGATAATGGGCCTTAAACAGATGCCCTATGCCATGAGGCTAAAAAAACTCAAACTATACTAAGTCACGTACCGACTACTCAGAGGTGACCTCTGCCTAACATACAAGGCTATGGCAAACCCCGAATTGCTGGAAATGATCCACCTATGGAAAACCCAATCCATCAGAGCTACAAGCTCGAGGGACATTAACCTGACATCAACAATAAACAGGACTTGTTGGAGGGACAGATTTGTGTCTCAGAGACTCCCCTTGCTCTGGAGAAAGGTCCCCATATATGTGAGGCAGAGCCCCTCACTAGCTCTCTTCAAGAGGAATCTTGATGAGTGGATGGGAAACAGGAAATTCACCCCGGGAATCATGTCTGTGGCCCTGCTCGACAGAGGTGCAGGTAACTATACCTCATGTGAGGCAAAAGCCAAAACATTTTGGAATAGCCTAGTACCTACCTATGAACCTATGAGCCTATATATACATATATATATATATATATATATATATATATATATAGGTTTACTATTAAATAGCCGAACGCACTTCGTTCGAACGGCCACCCCACCGACGTGATTGCGCGAACCGAAACTGCGAATGGTGTTCGCTAGCGAACCGAAACTACGAATACTGTTCACTATCGAAACCCATTCGGCTTTCAACATTACCGGCCGCGCAACACCTCCACACCCATGCTACCATGGGTTGAACAGGGGCAAGGTTTTGCCATTCGCACATCTGGGAGTCGGTGTAGTGATGCTCGCATTTCCGGGTTCGTTCACGTCGAGTCGCACATGTCAGGGTCGACAATTCAGTAGTAAACCATATATATATATATATATATATATATATATATATATATATATATATAAATAAGTTGTTTCACATAGTATACACAGGTGTCACATATGGGTGCTACAGTACCAATACACAGTTTTAGCAATGATTAACATAACTCTGCTATGATATACAAAAGTTCTCTACAAGATAATAGTAATCATACTTACTCTTGTGCCTGGAGAGATGTTCTCTCCTCTTCTGATGCAAACAGAAAGCAGTGACAAAAAAAGCATCATAAATTTATTTTATTTATTTATTTATTTATTTTACATTTGTTAACCGGGCTAGTCCAACTGGATACATGTCCATTTTCAGTGGAGGCCCGAGGAGAAAAGCTCCACTAAAATAGTACTAATGCAACAGAAATAATACAATGCAACTAACTAATTATACAATGCAACTAGAGAAATTAAACCAACAGAAAATTATAAAGAAAATAACACAATAGTAATTCACAATGAGCAATATATCATAGAAAAAAAAAATTACAGAATAGTAGCAAATTGCTAGTTTACAGTGTTAAACGAAAAAACAGGCTTAAAAGTATTTACACAAAGAATAATAGTAGCACAGGAATGGGTGAAAAACTCACAGGGTGTGAGGTCATTTGATTTTAAATAGGGTAGAATAGAAGGCTAAAAAGTATTTACACAAAGAATGAAAATAACACAGAGATGGTTGGAAAAACACAGGATGTGAGGTCATTTAATATGAAGTAGGGTTGAAAAGAAGAAAAATTCTGGTATTAAACATTAGTTGCTGAAGAGAATCAAGTAGTCTGGAATTAGTAAGTAAGCTGTGGGAAGGTAACAGAGTCAGTAGAAGGTGAGAATTATTAGTCAGGATTGTTGCAAGAACATAGCCAGTGGTTGGATAGGAAGAGTTTTAGGTTGGTTTTAAAAGTTGAAGTGATGTTAGGGAAGTGAGATGTTGCGGTAGTTGATTCCATATTTTACCAACTGAGTTAGAAAATATGGAATCACCTACTAGGTTATTTGATAAGAAGGTGTGGATTAATATTTTGTTTGAGGAGCGTAGGTTCCTCAGGTTATAATATGGTTTAATAAGGGTGGAGAGCATTGGAGTGTAATCAGGGTGATAAAGGGCATTATGTGCAATAGTAAGTTGATTAAGATGAATTAGATGGGGTAATTCAAGCCAGCCTAGTTTTTTGAGATTTAGACAATGATGGGTTCTGTAAGGAGAGTTATCAGCAAATCTGGCAATATTATTATATGCTGTTGCAAGTTTATTAAGATTATTCTTAGTAAGATTGGTAAATATGGGGAGG
Source organism: Protopterus annectens (assembly GCF_019279795.1). NCBI lineage: Eukaryota > Metazoa > Chordata > Ceratodontiformes > Protopteridae > Protopterus > Protopterus annectens. The sequence continues at coordinate 1,520,518,834 of NC_056728.1, forward strand.
CATATAGTAGGGTAGAGATTAAGTGGGTTCTAGCTATTGTAGTTCTGGCTTCTGGAGTTAAGAAAGGTTTGATTCTGTAGAGCGAGCCTAGTTTTCTGTTAGTAGATTTTATTATGGTGTTGATATGAGTGTCAAATTTTAATTGATTGTCAATTGTGATACCTAAGAGTTTAGTGGTCTGGTCAGTAGAGATAAGGGTACCGTTACTGGATAAAAGAGTAAAATCAAGGGAAGGAGACAGGTGAGTTGGTGAAAAAAGCAGTAGTTTAGTTTTTTGGCGTTGAGGAGGAGACAGTGATTAGAAAACCATTGTTCAGTAGTCGAGAAGGTTTTTTGAGTGAGAGAATGAAGTTCAGACTGTGAGGAGGCTGAGCAGATAATCGTAGTGTCGTCTGCATATTGAATACACATTGATAGAGGAGTAGTTAGATGAAGATCATTTATAAAAATAGAGAATAGTAGAGGACCTAAGATAGAGCCTTGGGGGACTCCTATAGAGGTGGGGAGGAGATCTGAGAGATGGTTGCGCCACAGAACTGCCTGTTTACGGTTATCCAGATAGGATGTAAACCATGGAATTATCTAGAGAGAGGGACTTTAAGCGATGGAGGAGGAGTTGGTGATTGACCATGTCGAAGGCCTTAGACAGGTCTACAAAGAAAGCTGAGGAAGGGGTATTATTGTTGCGATTGTTGTTAATAGAGTCAATAAAGGATAGTAAGGCAGTAGTTGTATTATGAAATGGTCGAAAACCATGTTGGCAATTAGCTAGGAGATTGTGGTGTAGGAGGTGGTTAAGTAACTGTTTGTGGATACATTTCTCCATTATCTTTGCAAGAGGAGATAGTAGTGCTATGGGGCGGAAGTTAGAATACTCAGTAGAGTCTCCTCCTTTGAAGAGATGGATGATGTATGAGATTTTCCAGACTGATGGAATAGTACTTTCTTCTAAGGTCCTGTTAATCAGTATAGAGATAGGGTATGCAATAGCTTTTGCACTTATTTGAAGGTATTCAGCTGGAAGTTTGTCAGCTGAGGGGGTTGAGGGTTTTAATTTTTGAAGTAGGGATAAAATATAAGAGGTGAGTATAGGTTTGAGGTGAAATGGAGGAGGGGTTGGGCTTGGACTGGATAGTTTAGATGTGTCTGGGCTTTGTTGATTTGCTAGCTTTAATATCGCAGAAGTAAAGAAATTATTAAATTCATTAGCTGTTTGTAAAGGGCAGTCTGGGTTAGAGCCTAGTGGATTTGGTGTGGCAACTTTACCTGCAGTTGCTAGCATATTAATGGTATTCCAGAATTTTTTGGCTGTTGAAGCAAAGATTGTTGTAGCTGGGTGAAGTAGTTTTTTTTTGTCATGCAGGATAGCTTTTTTGTCATATTTCTTTGCTGTCTAAAGGTAAGATGATCAGCTGTATTTTTTGTGATTCTCCACTTGGCCCAGGCTTTATTTTTACTAAGGATAAGTTTCCTTGTGTTATGTGAGAGCCATTGGGCTGTTTTAGATTTAATTCGTATTAACCGCATAGGTGCATGATTTTCCAGGATTGTTAGAAAAGTGTTATTAAAGAAATGAACAGCTTCCTCTATGGGCAGGGATTTAAGGGGTGACCAGTTAACTTGCCTGAGGTCATTTAGAAACTGATCAGGGTCAAAGAATTTTTTGCTGTGGGATGCTCTGACTTGGGTAGGGATGGTCATACTTGCTCTATGCCTAATAATGTATGTAAGTAGGTGGTCACTAAGGTCATCTGGGAGGGTTCCTGTTGTATATTTTTGCTGGGGACTGTTTGTTAGTATCCAGTCAAGAATACTTTCTTTATTATTAGGTTTGTTTTTTCTTGTTGGGGAGTTAATGGTTTGAGAGAAGCCATGCAGGTTGATGAGGGTAGAAGGATTAGTTTGTTTGCATGAATTCCAGTCAATATTGAAGTCGCCTAGTATTATTGTTTCTTGAGGAAGATTTAGAGAGAACCAGTTTAATAGGTCTTCTAATGTGTTGAGGTTTTTACCTGGGGGAAGATAGGTACAGATAATGTTAATTGTTTTATGTGGGTTGAGCTGAAGCTTAGAGATTATTATTTCAGCATTATTGTCAAATGGTGGGTTATGGTTAACTTTACTTATCTGTAGGCTGGTTTTATAGAGAATAGCAACCCCTCCCTTTTTTTTTTAAGGCGATCCTGCCTTAGAATATTGTAACCTGGGGGGATGATTTCGTTATCATATGTTGAGGGTTTTAGCCATGTGTAAATGAAATGTCCTACAAGGGTACTTCTACCTACATATAAAATGACAATGCAAAGACCAGTCCTGCTTCTTATTGTTCATCTCAGGAGCACTCTGTCTGACCTCTTTTTCCCATTGGCATATAAGGACAAGATTTGCCTTATGTAATATTCTTTTATCATTTATGTGCTTATTTATTTAGCTTTTGCAGGTTTCTCTCTCTCTCTCTCCTAACTACAAGCTTCATTCCAGTCCTATTCCCATTCTCTGGGTATACTGGATCAATCTAAGCCTCTTCTGGTCTAACCCTGAACCCATGTCCAGGGGTTAGTGAGGAGAGTAAGGACCATCTTACAGCATCACTCTGCTGTTGGGGAGTGTTATTTTATATATATATATATATATATATATATATATATATATATATATATATATATATATATATATATATATATATATATATATGTATATATACCTAACCATTTTCACTTAGACCTGTGCACATTTACATATATACCATAACCATTTCTTCTTAGACCTGTGCCCACTTGTCCCATTTCTGGGACAGATGTGCAGTGTGATATGCTGGCATATCGTCCCACCTCTATGGTGGCTAAGTTACTGCTCCTACCTCCAACTGGAAATGCCCTGCCATGCATCTACAGCATCTATTGTAAATCTAGCATGATGGACATATCAGTGCATGATCTTCTGAACTGGTGTGGGCACTCCCGTTGTCCTTTTCCAGCAATGGGCATGCCTGAGCCTCTAATCAAAACTGAGAGACCTGGGCCATAGACAGGGCATTATCCATCTGTGGCACATCAATGGGTATGAGATAATTATTTACAGTCCTTTTCAACATTCCATTTCACTCCTGTCACCACCCACCAAAAAGACTGATTTAGCTGACTGAACAACTGGTTTCCTGAGATTGTCTTGATTATAATGGCCCACTTTCATACAAAGGGTTGCAGAAGAATTTTATATTATAAACAGAAGACTTGGTATATATTCACTAAACCACACAATTAATTTATTACACACATCATTCATGAGCAATACAAGGTAAAATCCCAGCTTCATCAGAATTATTTGTTAACATTGATAAGGTGAATGCAGTTGCATGTGTTATCTTTCCATACACTACATGTATTATGCCAACCTGTCATTACTTGGATTCATAAATATGGATTACTTAAATGGTAATCAGTGCACAAAAGAATACACATATATCATTAAATCAAAAACAGGTGCACTTAGCACACATTTGTTTATAATGTACAATGTACCATTGACCAAAACACTGCAAGGCATGACAGTACAGTACAGTACTAATGAACCAGCTTCAGTGTATGGTATGTTATGTCTGACACAGCTCACTAAGTACTTGGTCCATTTTGTGGTGGGCTTCACATTTTCATTCATTACACATGATGATGAAGCTACAGTCATTAACATAACATAATAATGAGGGGATCTGGTCTTGTCAGACAGGGGGACCTCCCATTGGCAGGGACTCAATCTTATCATTGTGTGAAGGCAGGGATATGTAAGAACATTGTAGCAGGTTTAAGTGTAACAATAGTAAAGCAGGGACTAGTATGATTTTTTTCTTGCTTGAGAAAAAGTATTTTAATGTATGTTTTTTCACTCATCACCTTGTACAGCTCTTCATTCTCTTGTGTACCAGCTCTACAGCATGGAGCACAGTGCTTAGAAATTCCGTGCAATATTACCAGTGAACTTAATTTATTGTCTTAATGTGACCATGCTACTAGACAAATATTAAGCAAATATGAGGAATATCTTCCTGCTCTCTGTATTGCCAGTAATTCTTTATTTTGTTATACTTCATCCCAAGAGCAATGTTTAATTGATGAATTCTGCATTTTGGCCATATGAGAACGGTCACTATAAGCAATGATGTCACCCTCCAACAAATCATGCTAACAGCCTACTCTGGAATAGAATGCCATATGTTTAGTTGTCTATCTAGTTGCTACCACTGTATTTTCAGTTCTGTATAACATGGTGTTTGAAATGCGGTTTCACAGTGAAAATTAATAACTCCCATATATAATACATGCTGCGTTATGTTCCACCACACCACATGTAAACACAGACAAACATATAAATAGGCACGGGCACACAGATTCTCACATGGAGACATGCATGCACACGCACATACACACACACACACACACACACACACACACACACACACACACACACACACACACACATACACACATGCACACACACACACATATGCACACAAGCGCACATTAAGCAAACATGGTTCTTGACATCACTAATGTACTCTGTCTGTAAAAGCATGAGGTGTAAGCATAAAATCTGAAACAGTAACTTACATGAAAACAGAAAAATATCTCTGAAAAAGTAACAGAAACATGGAATATCCTGTTATGATTTCATCAGCTAACACACTTGTACTCATGATGATATAAACACAAATCATTTTTTAGTATTGTTCTAGGAAAAACTGACAAGATCAGGACATTTTCACTTGCTGGCATCAATTTTCCTTATTTCACTGAAAAGTCAAAACATTTGATTACACAATATGAATTAAATTCATGAACAGCTTTGCATCCTCTATACAGTTTACGAAATGTTCAAAAATGCACAATGCACTTGGTTAGTAAAATTGCAGCAATAAATGACAAGTTCCTCCTGGACTGCCGATTATTAAGACTGTAGCATCAAGAACTTGCATTCCAACTGACTACATGCACTATGTTAAGAAGGATATGTCACTTATAAGAAAGATCTGTGAAAATAATATTGTTAAAACTCATCAAGAAGCATTTGTTTGTTATTCACAAGAAGCATTGTTTCTCAGAAGTGTATTGCACATTTACTAAGCTTTAAAAAATCTTTATAATTCCATTAATGCAGGACTTCTGTGAAATTTTTGTCTCTTTTTTATGTATTCATTACTTTCATTATTCATCATTTAAATGAGAACCTTAGAAACAACTAGGGTTCTTTTAGATATGATAATTTCATACTTAATCATAGCATTATAAGTTAGCATTACAGAAATTATAATAGCACAGCTGCAGAAAACAATATGTGTATAACATTGCTGACATTTTTGCAATGCAAGATCAGAAGCACTGTGCTTTACATGCTAAGTGTGCAAATGTGAAAGTAATTGCCTGAAAGACTTGCTTATCACAGTTTCAAGCGTTGCTCCATCACTGACAACATTACTAATCTCAGAATATTGCAAGCATAAGTCAAAACAATGGCTGTGAAATATTTTACATTTTAGTTTATGCATTCTGGTTTATACTAACTCATAAAGCAGTTGATTACATTCAAAAAGTTTCTTAAAAAAAGTCCGATGTTAAGTGTTAGTTTAGGGCCTTAGTTGTGGTTTACAAGATTAGAGCAGTCTTAAATGTCATTACATCAGCAAGAATGGTTCTGTAGTGTGTATTTGTGCTATGTGTGAGGAATGTTTTTCATAGAATGTCTTCAGGCTGCTAGGTGTTCATAGTATTAAAAGAATGTCATACTGTGCTTCTGGGCATATTATAAACCAGGCTTACACTTTGTGCACATGTTTTGCTATATATCTTGTTCTTCCATATCTGTAAACATGAAGTTACTGTCATGGTCATATTCTCCTTCTTCTTCTTCTTTACAGGGTAAAACCACAGCAGTGGCAGAGTGGTCATCCAGCTAGCCATTGGCCTTGAGAAGACTTGCTCTTCAAGCACTATTACCATTTGTGCATGCTGTCAAGGTCCTAAGAGTTAGGAGGGCAGTGAGGTGGTGTGAGGAGTATTCTTTCACTTGTGTGAAGACAGCATACAGCCCCACCCCTTTAAAGATGACACCTGCCTTATTTGCAGGTCTCAAATGGGGATTGAAGATGGAGTGCAGATTGCGTCACAGGACATATGACCCAAACTGATGTCTTTGGGATAGGTAAGCAGTTTTTGCCTCATCATTCCTTTCCCTCTTCAGCTGCTTTCCACAGCATTTAGATCGCAAGTTGAAATTGTGTCTTCTGGGTCATAGCCGGGGCATCATCCATCTATGCCTTAGAGGTAACAAAAGTGATTCATAGGTTCATAGGTTCATAGTTTAGTACTAAGCTAACTGCCCTTGTGAGCCATTTTAAGCCTAGCCAATTATCCCTCGTGAGACTCAAACCCTGCACCTTGTGTTTGTAAGGCAAACACCTTAGCCATTAAGCCACCATCCCAACCAAAGGCACTTTTCCCTGCCAGCATTATGCACACACACAACCCCCACTCATACTAACGCACATACATTCCCTTTGCAGGATTCAAACCCCTACCTAACTATGTTATGACACTGGAGAAAGATGCATTAGCAGAGTGCGCTATACAAATCTTAAGGAATGCAAATGTACTTATAAATAAAGGTATATTTGGGGCTGAATCTTTCTTCACACAAGAGTAGAACTATGTGGTTTATTAGGTGATCATAAGAAACACATATAATGAGTACAGTAAATGCCCTACTAACTTTGTATACTGAAGCGACAAATACTATATTTTATTTCAGTTTTTATTGCATTAGTTTTACAAAGACTCAAACTAAGATGTAGAGCATAATAATGTAATTATTATGTTTGCATCTACAGCTGATGTTGCAGTTTACTTGTTTTTATTTTTGTTGGAGACAAGCAGGAAGTCTCTAACTCTAATGGAGATACTGAGAGAGAGAGAGAATGCATACATAAAAGATTAGCACATTAACAGACAAGGCACTGTGGGTGAGATAAGTGAAACTGTGATCACTCTCCCTGATGTTAAAACAACAGGCATTGCCATAGGTTATACTAATAGTTTTTAATCACAAACAAGGTTGCACTGGGCAAAGTATGTTATAAAGTGGTGCAGATTGCTGGAGGGCAGACAACCTAAATGCGTACTTAAGGTTTATCTTTCAGTTATTATATACTAAAATAGCTGTCATTTAATATTGTATCATTCTCTGAATGCCATTAGCCTCTACCGCATATGTGTTAATTTACAACAGATGAGCAGAAAGCTGGTCTATATGCTGTACATATTTTTGTCATCAGCATTAAGAAAGAATTACAGAAATTTGTCAAAGCCAGATGGAGAATAAATGGGATATAAATGAAGGTTATGTACTAACACAGAGCAAGATGAAAATGAAAAAGAGCTCACAGTTTTCACTTGCTGAAAAAACAGCTGAGGGTTTCCCCTAGTATAATATATAAACCAAGCATGAAATTATATGTAGGATCTTCTATTATACAAATTGAGTGAAAAATAAAACTTTTTTTTGTCATTTAGAGGCAGTGTATACAAAGTGTGTGTGTTTGTTTGTCATGTGTTCATTAATAACTGCGAGTTCAGGAAGGCACATTTGAATTAAAATGAGCTGGTGCTGTGAAGTTTATTAAGTCCTGTCAGCAAATTACATTAAGTGGCGTCTCTTTATTATTCTTTATTTTATACCGTAAAACACCAGCTTGCATTGCAAGGCATGGTAACTGTCAAATCACTGTATATTACAGGTCTTACATATTAAGAATATGATTCTTCTTCTTATTGTATGATAATAATATTATTCTGATACATATCATGAAAATACTGCTGAACAGTAATCTCCAACCTGCTACTGACAAGAATAAAAACAGCAACATGGTCCAGCAAAGCATATTGCACATGAAGGGCATGTCAGATAGGATATGCATTTCACCCCGACTCTACCTACCCTCAGACTATTCTCATACGGCATGTTGTCCAACAAGGCTAAATGTGTCTTGTCTGCAGCTTCCACTTATGCTGTATCCTATTATGCCTATCACTGAATATTCCTCATTAATAAATTCCTTACTATACTCAGGCCAGTCCTAATTTGTACGCATCTTCAAGGAATCTCATTTGTGAGTATTTTTAGAGCAAGGGGTACATACAATGTAACCCATACAAGTAGTTTGCAAGATGACTATATGACTAGTAATGCATTTATTCAAACAGAATTGTAAGTGTCAAATGCCACATCCCATGAGTCTGCATTTCCAGGTGATTCAGAATACAGTAGCAAAGGGCAGGTAGCAAAACAGGCATTGGTTGAAGGGCAAAAGCCCCATACCTGTTCCAGGAGAACCACCTGTTTAAAATATCAATAGATCTTCAAGAGACAATTAGTTCATAATGTTGTATCATAAATTAATATTCATATAGGGAACTCTAGCCACTGAATACATCAACCAAAGCCACATTCTTCTTCTTCTTTTGGCTTTTTTCCTGGTTAGGGGTCACCACAGTGGATCACCTGTCTGCTCATGACTGTCAGTGGAGTTTTTATGGTGTCGAGTTGCCAGCCCAGTGCCCAACTTTTCACACAAGGCACACACATGCATGTAGTCACGCCTAAGGCCAATTTAGAGTGTCCAATCCACCTACAGCATGTCTTTGGGATGTGGGAGGAAACTGGAGCACCTGGAGGAAATGCACGCAACCACAGGGAGGACATGCAGACTCCGCACAAAAGGCACCCCAGCATCGTTATGGAGAACCTCTTGTTGTGATGTGGCAATGCTAACCGCTGCACCACAGCAGCCACCCATCAACCAAAGCCACATATGAGGTAGAAATAGCCACCCAGGCTAAAAACATCCACAAAGCCTTCTTTAACTATGTTAGAAATCTCAAAATCAATGGCCTACACTGCAGAGAGGTAATAGTAAATTACACCAACTACACAGATGAAGAGGAGATTTACAGTCTAGTGGCAAATAAATGTAGCTTAAACTTCATCCCATCTTCACCCCAACACTCTCAGATCACATACCCTCATCTATGCTGTCCCCCCAAATCTCCCAAGAACAATTCCTCAAGGTACTATCTAGTGCCACAACACTGCTTCTGTTGGACCAGATAACATACCAAGATGCCAACCAGCTAGCGTGAAATACAACCTGTCAGACTCCCTACAGACATCATTCAATATTAGCCTCAAAACAGGTTAAACACAAGAAAAATGGTGGACATCATCAGTCATCCCCATCACAAGGGTGGGATGTCAACTAACTCAAGTAATTATAGACCCATGATTCTAATAAAGCTCATCTGCAAGGCCATGGGAATGATCATTATCAAATTAATAAACAAGGACATAGGCAATCTACAAACCCTTGAACCAAAGCCAATTCAGTTTTGTCAAGGGCAGAACCTGCCTACACAATCTGGTTGACTTCTTGAAGAAGATTAATGAAGCAGTGAATGAGGGAAAATCAATACTCACCTCATATCTAGGTATTGCTAAGATAGTCAATGTTATTCCATGCTCAGGCATTCTTAACAAAATATCTCGTTAAAATTTCAATTCCATATAACTTTATGGATAGCAGTTTGGCTCACAAATAGAGCTCAAGAAATTAGGGTGGGCAGTTCCATCTCCTCCAAAAGCCCTGTCACCAGCAGTGTACCACAGGGATCTGTCTTTGGATCAGTCTTCTTTGGCATTTATTTCTCAGAGGTCAAAGCCAATGTTAAGGTCTTTTGTCTCACTGTGTTTACTGATGAGTATAAACTAGATGATAATATTAACTCTTGAGAGGACAGCAGGATCTTTCATGAAGGCCTTTCCCATGCAAATAGCTAGTGTTAAAACCACAGACTAAAGCTAAATGCCAAAAAATGCATGATAGTGTCTTTCAGCTAGTATGATATCCCCTGCAACTATCATTTTGGCAATATACCTTTGAAAATTGATCCAGTAATTAGGGATGGTGAGCCTATGTAGAAAGCAAACTGTACTTTGATCACCATGTACCCACTATTGTAAAAAAGTCTTTTTTATTATTGTACAGCTTCTTAGTAAGTCTATGGTGTCCAGGTCCAGAGATATGATCATTTCAGTGTATTCCGCACTTATGTGACAAATCATGGAATATAATTACCCATTTGTCATGTACCTGTCCAAAGACTTGACACAAGTTGAATGCAGACATTGTTTTCTCAACAAAAAAGCAAAGGTCTAAATCATAACAGCTATAGTGATTATATCAAAGCTTTGTCCCTGTTTTCAGTATTTTACAGGTTAGTAAGTGGTGAGCTCTGCCCTGCATACATAACCTCGGCAAACCTTATCCTCTCAGACCTACTGCACATCCACAAGTCCTGTAGTGGAATAAACACCTGCTCAAGAGATAGTAATCTCTTCTGTAGCATAAATCGAACACGTTGGAGCAATAGATACATTTAACAGAGAATTCCACTTCTTTGGAATTGTCTTCCTCTCCACAAAAAATAAAAAAAACTTTCTTTTACTCTTTTCAAACATAATCTAAATGAATGGATGGGAAACCCCAAATTCATCTCTGGAGAAGCACCTTTGTCTCTCATGAAAATACGTAATCCATATTTTAATTAGAATGGCTAGAAAACTTCACTGGAATACATGGCTAAGTTTCTAAAGATTCTTCGGGACTAATAGCCTAGTAAGAAACTATAAAATTATACCTTCCTCAGTCCATCAGCAGTACACATTTCTCAGCGTTACCCACTGTATGATTGCATATTACATCAGCCTTTCTCCTAATACCACCTGTGGTGGAGCTGCAGCAGTATACTGGAACTGTGCATTGCCCTCTATATTTTTCCATTCTTCCAACTGAGTCAGTAATTTTTGTCTGAAAGGGTAAACTGACACTCATACATGCGATGAAATAAACATGACCAGAAAGGGATGGAGAACTATGTTCATAGGCTTATAGATAAGTACAAGGCTAGCTGCTCTTACAAGCCATTTTAGGCCTAGCCAATTTCTCTTCAAAGGTAAGAATCAAGCCATGTACCTTATGCCAACCCCCTACCCTAAAAATAAATGCACCCTAGCTAAGTGGATGGCAGTATAAAGTATAACAGATAAAACATTTTTCTCACAAGGATCTACAGTTAAGATCTGTAATGCACAGATTGTTTATAATCTCTCATAACTTAACATTAACCCATAGATAGTTTTCAGGTTAGCTAATTAGCTACATATTAGAACACATGCCCTAATAATCAGAGTTATTTGCTCTTGATAGACGAATGTCAACAGCATTCTCCTGCTGGGGTCTGTCCTCTGACCCATCCTTTTAAGCATATACTTCTGTGATGAGAGCTGATATCAAGGGACTATTGTTAATGAGTCAGTTTTGAGAAAGTATTTGATGGTATGAAGGTATGTGAACTGCAAGGACATTCTGACCACAATACTATTAAATTTTATATAAAGAAAAAGGTAACATCTATAAATTACTCTCACAGAATTATGATACACTTGATTTCACCTGGAAAAAGGGAGGATTTATGGTTCATAGGTTCATAGGTTTGTACTAGGCTAACTGCCCTTGTGAGTCATTGTAAGCCTAGAAAATGATCCCTTGTGAGACTCAAACCCTGCACCTTGTGTTTGTAAGGCAAACACCTTAACCATTAGGCCACCTTCCCTAGTTATGTTTAAGTAATAATAAGGAGACAGTCAATGGTTATTGAGTATTGGAACATTATTTACTGTTGTTTATTGTCACCTTTAAAGTGACACTCTGGGTCTATATATAAAAAGGCTAAAAAGTGTTTTTGGATGGCTGGATGGATAGATGAATGGAGAGATGGCAGGATGGATGGATGGATGGATGGATTATTTGGCTATAGAATCAACAGCTGAAGTAATGCACAACACACATCTTAGGAATAGCCTGAGCAAATGTTGGAGCTACAAATTGCTTAAGCTGTATAAGAAAAAGAAGAGAGCTTTATGTCTTTATAGGAAATATCCCAGCAGAAATATAAGTTTCAATGGAACTTAAATGTAAAATTTCCAGAAGAAAGAGAACTTTGAAATAAAAAAGATTAACCAAATCCAACAACAAAAAAGAAAAATTATAATTATATCAATTTGTATAAACCCAGGTTTATTGCTTACAATAGGGAGTCTTGCCCTGAGTAATCCTAAGTTAATAACCAGTTCATTCATTCATTGAATACTTCTAAGGGTTAGAAATGCAAACGTAATGGATTAACCATATCATTTGCCAGTATAAGAGACTTGTGTCTCTCAATGTCTCAGGAATCCATCAACAACATATTCAAAAAGTTTAAAAAATGTCCTTCCATGGTTCGAGACAAAATTCCATCTGCTATGTTAATCATAAAACAGAGCTGGAAACTCTATTTATTGTTTTACTTCACTACTTAGTTATATTAGGGATTGTACCTTCCTCTTGGATAGGTCATGCATTACACCTATTTTCCAAAAAGGTGAAAGCTACCAGTTTTATTTGGTTTACTATTATAATTTCAAAAACGCTTTTGTAAGTAATTACTTACTCAAAAAACATTGTTGAAATTAGCAATAGCAACCAATGAAAATAACAAAACAAAAAAATATCAACGATTTGAAATAAAATTGTTGACATTTTTCAACTTACCTTAACATCCGGTGACATTCAACATGCGTTTTGCAGGGGGGCAAGCCTCCCTGCACCCCCCATGAGGGGGGCTGCACCCCCACACCCCCTGCTACTTATATATTACAACTCCGATATCACACTACAGTGAGAAAAAGGGCAAGGTTGCACACTAGCATTTGCTGTTGTGGGTTTGACATTTTCAAATCATCGTTATGAGACTTTAATAAACTGCCTTTTGTGAATTAAAGTTCATATAATTGCATTTGAAATTTTGATAGTAAGCTATTTTATTCATTTAGATAAATTAATTGTTTATATATTTTTGTTAAATGTTTTGAATAATGTTTATTAGATACTATGAAGAATGAACACAGGGTTATAGGAAATAGAAACAGATCTTAACCAGTATGGTTAACTAAAAAAATTGTTCTATACTAACAAACGTGGTAGATTTTTATAACTAGGTAACATGAAATATGGATATTGGAATAAAATGTGGCACAATTTTCTTGGATTTAGCAAAAGCTTTTAACTCCGTCCCCTATAACAATATATAACTCTTTTGTTAAGTGTTGATATTATACCTACTTAACACAATGGATAATGAGCTGGGTAAGAGTACGTAGTCAATCCGTTGCCATACATCTGAATCAGTACTATTTCTCTGTGGAGTTCCACAGAGGTCAGTACTCTGCCCAAAGTTATTTAACCTGGATTTTCTAATATCCCTAAAATTAGTCATGTTGATTAAGTAAATATGCTGATGATTGTAAGACTGGATTCATTATTTGTGGTAAAATGAACTTTGACACACTAAATAATTACCTTTCAAAAATATGGAGTTGGGTATCTAAAAAAGACACTAAGTTTAGCACAGAGGAATGCAAAGTTACATTTTATTTTTAGTAAACCTACTGTTATAATTTACTTATTGTATTGAGACAGACTCTTAGGGGTGGTATAAGACTACAAAAACCTGGGAATCACAATAACTGCTGACTTCTCTTCATCCAAACATTTACATGTAGTTAACAACACTATGAGGCAAGTAAGGCTGTTACTCAGAAATATCTCTACAAGGAGAGGTTTGCATGGCAAATCTACTTAAGTTGTGTGTTCAACCACTGCAATATCCCTTTTTGCATTTACACTAAAGGAATTCTAAATCAGGAAAAATAAATATTTAATGTTTCCCCAATGACAACCAGGAATATCAAACAAGAGGCAAATGTTAGTACAGCCTGGATTCCACAGAATGCAGTCAGGCAATCAGTGTATAATAAAAATTTACTCCAACAAACTTCTAAAAACAATAAAAACAGTAAATGTTCATAAAAGCATATGATGTGCAACAGGTTAAGTGCTTTCATCCACTACCACTGTGGAATTCATCAGAACATGTAGCACTACAAGCGAAATGTTTAAATACATCATTTTTGGTGCCAATGGTTTTTTTTCAAAAAATTAAAGCTATATGCTGTCTAAATACCTTTGAGCATGGCTTCATAACTAAACTCATACATTGATTCTGACAAATCATCACAAATATTTCATGTATACTCGCACATAATAACAATATAAATCAATCAATAGTATGAAAAGTGGGTGTAAAACTGATGTGCACCCAATGACTAAATTATTAAATCCAGAATCTCATGCCCTGGCTACTAATATGGGCTTAATATGAATATTGTCATTTAATCCAGGGGGGATTGTAGCATCAAGCAGCAATTGCCATTGGAATTCTAACTCACTTAGAGTCTGTCCAGAAAAAAATTACAAACAGAACAAAAACAGGATATGTCTTATTTTATGAAGGGAGGCACACAAATCAAGAAATGTATTCCCTTACTGCATGTATTATAAGGATACTCTGATCCTGACATACAAGGCACTAACAAATGAAGAGCTGAGGGTGTCATTATACATGGAAATACTTAAAGTAGCTAAAAAACAACATAAATACAATGACTTGATACATTACATTAAAAGTTTCAAGACAAACATGAAAAAGGAATTTCTTTCATCCTGTATCCCTATTTTTTTGGAATAAACTATTATTACTTAATAACTAGTCGGAATTATTACACATTTTAAGAAGAACTTGGATATGTCAGTAAATTGTAATGTTTCTATCCCTAAATTATATAAGTCGGTGCACCTGGATGGCCTCGTGGATTGCACACTTTAGCTAAACCTGTAAAACTTATGAGACTTATTGCAAATTTGGTGCAGTTATCAAATTTCATTCCATATGCAGATTTTGCATCAAAACTCAAGGCCAATCAAATTCTTGGTATGTTGGTACCCTGCATGCCACCATAGCTTCTTTTGATAACTCTGTCTTTGACACCACATGTTATATAGAGAACATTACACTTAGGTTTGACCCACTCAACAAGGACTTGGGTAATTATATTCATAAATATGTTTAACTTTAATCACAACACATCTGCCAACATTAGAGATGTCTTCTAACATGTACAATTTGTCTTTTTTAATATTTTTAAGGTGCAGAAAAGTTATATCTTTCATGAGATTTCATCAACTTAAGTTATATTCCCATATTATTCCTCACTTATTAGTTCCATCATTCAATATAATACTCACTTTGGCATGCCCCTCACTAAGCATCAAAGCCAAGTAAAATGATTGCAAAGTTTCCTCTCCAAAAAGATATCAGTTTTTATTAACTTTAGCTACTTTGATAGAATAAAAGTCTCTTCTTCTCAGCCCTGTATAGACTCCTGAGGGATGAGCTCTACTTAGCCTTTCATGTTATGAATGTCCTTGAACTCTTTGCTCTCCTTCAATAAAACAGAATCAGTGGTAAAGGAAATACCCCCTCCAGAGGCATATACCTATACTGCCACATTGACAACAACAGTTGACATAACAGGTGCCCTAACCAAGTTATACGCCCATTTTTGGAATATACTTCCAATACATATCAAGCAGTTTGCCTTCCTGGTGACATTTGCAAGCATTATGTGAGAGGAAAATCTTCTTAATAGTGTGAATTGTTTATCTCTTACCAATACTGGGTGATATGACTTTGTTTCTTGATGGTCTTCTTATCCATAAACTTAGTAAAAATGTATGAACCTATAAATGTGTAACAACATTAGGCATCATTCAGTTGTTTTCTCAAAATTTAAAAAACATTTCAACATTTTGCATAATAACTAGGTAGAATTCCAAGCACACTAACCATAATCTAACATGTCAAAATAATATTTTTGCTACACTAGCCCTGCCAGGTCATCCTATTATGCTCAATAAATGTGAGGATCCTTTGTTATGTGGAATGCTGTAATATACATTGGGCAAATGCATAATTTTCAAAGATGTAAAATATAGCTATTGACTTGGTTTAGCAGATATCATCACTTCTTACAAGGATTTACTACGGAATGTATCAAAAATGGAATATAGTTTCCTGGGGCATAGCCAGAAATGGATATTTTGTATACAGACTGCATTCTGTTGCCCTCTCCTCATCACATCAAAATGTACCAACCCGTAAATTGTTCCTGTACATTTTGGAAATGGACAACTTATTTGCAAATGTTTCCAGTTATCATCATAAAAGGTAATTTTGTTAGAGGCACATTACAGTTAAGTAAGCATATTTTGTATAGCTCTATACAACAAACACTTCCTTAAACTGATCTAAGTCTTCTGCGGTCTTTGAGCCATAATGTATTCATGATATCTACAGAAAAAATGTACTCATCTCAGTATACAGAGTATACCTAGCTACACCCTTGATAATCACATAGCTAATCTGAGTGCTTTCATTCAAATAAGCAAACCATATCTTCCTTATAAAAATACGCAAATGATGCATTGCTATTTTTTTGTGAATTATTTCTTTCTAAGCAATACCTGTACCACTGTTGAACTGTTGAATTGGTGTTTTTCAAAATACTCAAGTTGAATAGACAAATTTAAAGTTCAGCCAGATGCCACGCTGGGTGAATATCTTATCACAGTGCACCTGCTGAATTTCCAGGCATCACAACACCAACTCTATAATTTAGTAGTGCCTAAAGATGGCATATTTTCTTGTGGATCAGTAAGCTGAAGATTCTGTCGTGCTCTGTTGCATTTTCTTTTTTTCATCTCTTTTCATAATGATTTTTCCACTGCAATATCAACATGACTAGATCAAACATGTGTAACTCAGACTTTTCTTGCATTTAAAGTGTGTAATAATTCCCATGCATCCTGTAGCTCCTAATCTTCATACCATTACTATTACAAAGCATTGCCTTCTTAAGTCACATTTTCATTTGATTTTACACATGACTCACATTTTTTCTGATAAAATGTTATTTTCCTTAGTAAAGTCAATTAACTGTGTATTTGTAATTTCACTTACTCTGAGTAAATGCATAGTCTGTATTAGTCTGTATATACAACTTTAAATAAGGTCAGATTTGCCTCTCCTAAAAAGCCTATCCTTTCTTGGATCATCACTTGTACAATGGACAGGTCTTTCTGTTATCCAAATTCAGTCTTTAACTAAGTTTTTGTAGCTTTGTAACATGAGACTATAGCTTTCAATGGAAATGGCAGTTTTAGTAGGATCACAAGAATTTCTGAATTTATCTCCTATTGTCCAAAGAAACTATCCCATAAATGTTCTACCCGTTAAAGCAACACATTTTAAAAAACACCAAACAACTAAAATTGCACTTGAAGCAATACAACCAGAAACAAAATCAGGCTTACAACCCACATCCACTCACCTTGTAATAGTCACCAAACACTACCAATATTACAATAACCCAACCTTCTTTTAAAACAACCAAACACCCTATAATACTCAGGTAAGATACCTTCCTCTATTTTCTTTGATCTCTATTTTCGACCACTCTTTTACTGGGACATACAACTGTGCACTTTAATCACTAGTTTACTTCAGCACTAGTCATATTAGTGAATGCAAGCCTCTTGCCTTCTTCTGCCTCCATACTAGATATACACAAACTCCGTAGTCTATTCTTGCTCCTAGTTCCAGAATCCCATAAATCTTTAAAAAGTGTACAATTCATCTGTTTCTCCTCACAAGTCTACTTCATTCAACTACAGTGTGACAACCACTGTCTACATCACACCAGCTCTGCATACATTTCCAAAAAATAACCCGTATTCATTAATGTCACATTCTCTGTCCTATGCACTTGTCACTTCAAAAAGTATTCTGAATAAGCTCAATGAGATCAGTGTCTTTCTTTCTTCAAAGTCGCTTGATTTACTTGCCGCAGAATCTTGGCTCAAAAATGACACAAAGTAAAGCATTTCTACAAAGACTAGAATTAACACATTGATTCCTGTCTTGGTCTTCATACTGCAGGTGGTGTTATGCTACTTCACAGATCAGGTCTCAGGCTGTCAGTAGTAGCACAAGCCAACCTCACTAATGACCATGAACCTAAATAATTTTTTACTAAACTACCAGTCAAAAGCTATCATCATCTCTATGTTGCAGTTGTACATCAACCTTTCCCTTGCCTCTCTGGCACAATTCACTGCTCCAATGAATATCATCCTGACTAACATCTCTTCAGAGAAACACATAATTATTCTCTGGGACATCAACTTAAATTTCTTAGGCCTACTGCACCTAGATATCTCACAGCTCCTTACCAGCCTCAAACTCTTTCAAATGGTGACAATGTCTATGAGACCTATTTTTAAATTTAACAACCACTTATTTCTTGACTTCATAATAACTTCCCACCTTACCGATATCTATGGTATGATAAATCATCCACCCACCTAATTTAAATGACCAGTGCCCTTTAACTTTTTACATACAAAATTTGAAAATAAAATATTCCACTAGATTTATCTCCTAAAGACCAAAATGGTCCAAAAAATAACTAGACTGAAAACATGTCTTGCAACAATAGACAAGTCCCCAATTCACAACCTTACCAATCCAAACACTGCTGCCAGCTTATTCTCTCAACTTTTACTAGTCCATCAAAACCCACACTTTCCCAAAATCTCTAATCATAATAAGACTGACTGGATCTCAAAAGAGTTTAATACTTTAATGCACTTATATGATGAAGCATGGACATTCTGGAAAAATGACCCCACTCCTAACTCAAGGGTTCAGTACTTTAATTTATGGAGCATTACTAAAAAAAACCCACACAGGCATAAAGTTAACTTCACAAAAAAATCACTCTCCTATACTCCCCAAACATTTTGGATGTGAGGAAATTAACATCTCTCATAGAAATCCACCCAAATGTCTGTCCCGGTCATATTCATTGTTGTACAGGAAATTTCTCAGTTGATGATTTTCACAAAGAAATCTACAGCCTCTTCCAATGAAGCAGGACATTACATTCTCTTTCACATAAACTCACCTAACCCCCCCCCCCCAGAACATCCTTCTCCTTATAAGTCTCCAAAATCACAAGCAAACAAAATGTACCTCTTCTAGAAGACATTCTTCTAGACTCTCCCTCTTGTCCTGATAAACTTTGCCCTCTGTTTCTCTACCACTGTAGAGATGTCATAGTCAGCTACTAAAGCACATTTACAACCATGGCCTCACAACTGTTCCATGCCCTCTGTTTTGAAATCAGCATTTGTCCAACCTCTACTAGAAAATCACAAATTCTCTTCTGCCTCCCAGTTCTGTTGAGTCTCAGTACTTTCTACCCTGGGTACAATCCTTAAAAAATCATTTACAACTATCTTGACACTTATCTTGGCAAATACCATTTAATTTATCAGAAGCTGCTTGGTATTTGGATAGGTAGAGTTACCATAACTGCTCTCTGGAGATTCATTAATGACATCCGCACAAAGATAGAGAATGGATAACCTCATTGGGGCAGTATTCATTGACCTTACCCTGGTCTTTTACCTGGTTGCACACTCTATCCTACTATTGTTATTTAAAATATATTGGTGTAAACCCTGTATCTACTCAATGGTACAAAAAGATTTCTTGACCAACCAAAATTTCAGTTAAAACTAGGCCTGCCCTATCAGATACAGCCTTCACTCTTTCAGCAATCAATTCTTGCACCTGTACTATTCTATATTTTTATGAAAAAACTGTCTCTTGACCTACCTCATCTGAAAATCCTCCTTTACACTGATGACATGGTTAACTATAGATGCAACCCTTCTCAACAAATCATCCAAAATCAATTCCAGTCAGACCTTCCATAATTAAACAGTTGATTTTTTCCTAAAAAAAATACTTTTCAACCCTAGCAAAAAAAAAAATAGAAATCATGCTGTGCTGCTTGGCACAATGCAAATATTTACTTAAGTCACTAAGACCTATACAACAACCTAATTGATTCCACCACACCAATTTGATACATTGGCATTTGGCTTGACCACTCCTTCAGCTTCCAAGACCACATTCAGAAAGCCAGATCCAAAGTCAATTACAACTTATTCTGGACCCAGAAGGTATTTCATTTTCTCTTAGAAGCTGTTAAAGCACCCTTAGGCAAAGGGGCCTTGCCTGCTCAACTAGAATATGTCCTACTCCTATTTGCCACTACCTTACAAAAAGAGTTTTACATTATGTACTCTCTTTATAATAAAATCTGGTGTTTTCTCACCAACACCC
Source organism: Protopterus annectens (assembly GCF_019279795.1). Taxonomy (NCBI): domain Eukaryota; kingdom Metazoa; phylum Chordata; order Ceratodontiformes; family Protopteridae; genus Protopterus; species Protopterus annectens. The sequence goes on from NC_056728.1 coordinate 1,520,539,128, forward strand.
TTCAGTATGAACATCATTGCAACTCATTTGAAAAGGCAAATTTGTTTTCCATTCTAGGCAGTTCAAACCTCCTTCCTGGCTCCCTTCTCTTCAAACTCCTATACTAAGGCATACAATTAACCTTAATTATGAGACCAACTACATCCAATCCACACTACAACATAAGAAGCCAATCAACTAATGGCCCTATTCTCATAATTCTATCCACTAAGCTTCATTCCACAGACCATGTTTTCTCTTTTGTTGCTCTTAAGTTGTGGCAATCATTGTCATTGATCCTACTGAAATCTGAGACTACAAACAGTTCAGACATGAGTTCAAACAATACCTAACTGAACAATATAGGTGCACATGTCAGAACTCAGGCCAAGTCACCTAACTTCCATGGTTGCGTTATTAAATTAACCTCAGAAAACTTTGGCTGCTTAATCTCTTAACCTCCTCAACATATAAACTCAATGTCCCTGCTTACCCATCTGCCCTATCGATTCCCTACTGTGTATCTAATATTCACTTCTCCTGTTATTAACTCTCCTATTGTAGCTCTTACTATCCTACGGTTTCTACTCTCTGCTCATTCTTTTAGCTGTAACACATATATCTCTCCTATAACTTCTGTATTATATATTGTATACTCCTTGTCCTACTTCTTGTTAAACCTTATTGGAAATATCTGTATATTTTTCATCCATATATGTTATGTTATGTTATGTTATGTTATGTTATGTTATGTTATGTTATGTTATGTTATGTTATGTTGTTGTGTTATTTTATGTTATGTTATGTCCCTATGCTGTATTATTCAGTCATAATTTTAATGCTACTTTACTGCTGCTACTATGAAAAAAAACAGGGATGAGCCTGCAAATGGTCAAATTTGATCAATGCTCTACTCTGACAAACAAACAAACAATAAATAAATAAATAAATAAATAAACAAACAAATAATAAGTAAATATATAAATAAATAAATAAATACAATTGTTGCTGATTTGTCTTTCTTATCTTCCTGAAAGGCAAAAGTGCTAAATACCATCATGTTATCTTCACCAGTGGAATACAAAACACAGCACACAACTTTCAAGGCCTTTGACTACTCTGATTTCACTGAAGAATAGAATGAATTTTTGGATCAACATTTACCAGCTCTCTGCTAATTTGACTCTTTAATAGAGAGAATTACTGATAGGTGCAATTAGACCATCTCTTCTTGGTCTATTGTTACATTGGTTCTGGATATGAAATACAAATTGGCAATATTATTTTTTATCAACTCCACATCTGAGAGAGTCTGCCCTGAGGATCCACTTCCTGCTTCCAATCTGTCCATTAGTTTATCTCATTTCTTTCATGGGGTGGGAACTGGGCATGCCTGGACTAGGTGACATCCCCACAGTCCCTTCTTCCTGCCCGGTAAACTCTATGGGCCAAGTCATTCCCCCATTGGTGACATTCAGGTGACATAGGCCAGTTCATTTAGGTGGTTTCTCATCGTGCCCAACCTCTATGTTGCCAGGAGACTAACAGTGGCTGTTTCATCAATGGTGGAGAAATGTGTATGCTCATGCACATACTTCCTATTCCTCAAATAAGCTGGGAAGACCCTGCCTGTCATAGCACAATCCAATATGACCACCATTGATGGGCTATAAAACAAGATGCCACTATATTTTGTCAGTACCTGCAGGGCTAGCAGACTCTTTCACCCTGGGATAAAGGATTGGGCTTTAGCCAGTAAGACTCATTCTCCCCTTTCTATTCTCTCAGATGGCCATGCTGCTAAATGAACAAGAATCATCTGAATTGTAGACTGGGTCCTCTCAATCTATGTCATGGAGTTAGGTTTTGTGGCAACTTTAGTTTTGAAAATCAAATTATTGAACATAAATTATGTTTCCTATTTCGTGACTTCAAAAATGAATAAATGTCTTCACTACTGTTACCATGTAAGTTGTGTAATGTGTTTCAGGAAGCTTACAGATAAAACAGAAACTAAGGATTTGTTACCATTCTCCATCAGTTATTTACTGTAACTGATCACTGTAAAAGAAGACACCACTGATAAGTTCTTCCCCTTTGATAAAGTGACAATATCTTAAAAAGAAACTCCCACACATTACACATATAATGATCCACTATTTAGACATTTAAAAAAAGCATAAAAAAGTCCTATCTGAGCTATAAAACTCTGCCATTATTTATTAACTGGATAGAAAGACTGGTCATGTGACTCATTTTATCAATGCCTCAAGACAATAGGTGCTTATTTAAATTTTAATGTCACTATAGAATATTAATGGCAAACATCACTAAAATGCATTCATTTGCATACAAAGCATACTAATATTAAACAATATATACAATTTCAAAACATGCACAACATGTGCATACTGCAATGTATATGTAGGGCAAAAGTCCATGCACCTATAATGCTGTGTTTAATTTTGACTAGCATTTTGCATGCTTGTAAATGAAGATTGCTTGTTCAGATGAAAAACACTTAAATGCCAAATTCATTCCAATGGGTGAACATTACAAAAAGACTCAGACTGAGATGGCATTGTGTCATAATACCTTGCTCACTGAAGTCAGCATGGCTACTCTTCTGCAAATATTGAAGAAACTTCCTGATGGTCTGTAAGAATTACATATCAAGACAAATGCACAAAGGGTTGAGAGAACGAGAGATTTACACATCACAGTAGCTTAGCTGAACATCTGTCGGTCCTCTATCCTTTTGAGCTTATTTAGAGATATCTGTAGAATACAATCAAAATTCAGCTTATCCCTAAGTTATAGCTTCATATGTTCATCGGTAAATACCAGGTTATTTGTCCTTGTGAGCCATTTTAAGCCTAGATAATTTCCCTTTCTGTGATCAAAATAACCCATTTTAGTATGTTATAGATTGGCCTTACCTATCCAAAGGGTGATAATTATATATTAATTCTCATGAGCATAACAGAGATCATACATATTATGTATATTATGCATCCCAAGGGAGGGTGATAGGTGCTAATAACAGTGAAACACTTTATCCTGAGGTGTTCCTAACACATGGAGGTGCACTGGCAACATCTGACTCAGCCAAGCAGAGCTACTGCATGTAGGTCCAATAACCCAGACAATCCTTGTTAACCGTGTGTCATTGTTTGTATGACTGACATGTCCTTACTACTCCTTTGTGAGAAGTACATTTCTTTGATGTTTCATATTACATTAATGTATTATAGTATTTAATCAGGACATGTATTTTCCATATACTTCCCTTGCTTGACATGTACATGCATTATCTACATTGGTATATGATACTTTCTGTTTTTTTAAATCAGTATTGAGAAAATCCCTATAGTATGGTTTGCATACATGTTCATAACTACTGGTTCAGTGTTGGGTTATACTGTGCAGCCATGCCACTAATAGAGAAGTGGTTTACTTGCATACTTTAGATTTATCCTTTTATTAGGATGTTGAGCCAGTGTTGATAGTCAGCTTTGCAATATCAAACTTCTTATACTAGGCATCTGTGCAACTAGAGACTATCTTGGCATGTTGTATTGCTATATAGTAGGTGCGTATACCATGTTTTGCAATATGTTAATGTGGATGGGTAATGTTTCACAAAGGAACCTTGTAGTTGCTGTTTTTTTTCGGATTTATAATAGTGCATCATTTGTTCTCCTTTTCTCCTGTGTATGGAGTAATTTTATTTGATGTCCTAAGTGCTCTTTCTTTGCTAGTGTATGGAGTTGTTTGACTTGAAATTATAATTCAGTCTTATGTTTCTGTTGTGATCAACTCATATATTTCTGTCTCCTTCTTATATTATAATATGAGCAAGGGCTTTATAACGTGCATGACAAGGACTGTAGTAAGATAACTTTATCTATGTGCATATCACAAAGACAAGTGATAATGACCATGTCTGATTTGAAAAAAAATCTATGACAGTGAGTTCTGAATCCATGAAGGTGGGCTTGTAATATACTTTGCGTTAGGGTTATTGTTTAATATTGACATAGAAGCACATGAAATGATTATCTGTGTATGAAAGAATGGCCATAGAGAGTAACTACAGAGGATAAACAAATAATATCTTTATTAGTTACTGTTGTATTTCTCTTGCTACTGGAACCATGAACATATTTTGCTTCTTGCTTTACAGACCTGATGTAAAGTAAGAGAAGACACACATGTCCCTAAACAGTTTGAACAAACTATCTTTGATATCAGCACATTGTTTTTTTAATGGAACATAGGTGGCTTATTCTTCAAGGACAGCATGCACTGCATTTGTAGATGAAACACTGAAATGTAAAGTTGTTTGCCAGACTCAGTCTTTGCAATAGCACTCATTCTCTTAAATGTGGATTTATTCAGATGACTTTTAGTTCTGCAGAGATTGTGAATACTGACTGATATTGGTAGATTTTAATGACAGCAGTCACAACTGGCCTTTTTGGTTGAAATGCTCTGAAATGGGTACTTTTGTGATTATTGGTGATTGTTTAACTTCCATAATGGTTCAGTATGTTTTTTCATATGAACTGCTGTTATTGCTAACATGTATGTTCTGAGTATCTATGTTTACTTTTCAGCTGACAGTGATACTAGTCTCATGTATATGTGTAATGGAATACAGAATATCAAGACTCATCATCTGTAGCAGAGCAGTCCTGTAATGCTATACAGGTGTTGTTGATATTACAGTAGAAGGTTATGGTTGGTCTAATGCATAGTGAGCTAGAATGGTTTGTCTCCTGGCTGTAGGATGGTAACACTGGTGAAATGTGGTAGGCCTTGTATCACCCTGTTATTGAAGCTGATGGCTTTGTTTGTCTGGACATGTGGAGTATTGTTATGAATGATGCCCTGATGGAGACATCAGCCACAATCCAGCAGGTATGCAGTATATTTGAGCACATGCATAGAGCTGAATAATGCAGGTCATGGTTATGCACAAGGATTGGAACATGGCACATGCACAGTAGCAGTGGGGTGCAAATAGAGTGGGAGGAGTGGGTCCTTTATCTGGGGGTTCCTCCTCCAGAGAAAACACTGAAGAAGAACAACAAGTGGGCATACCTAGACAAACCAGTCTACCTCAGCTTGCTAGTATGTTTTCAGTTACTGTTGCCACTGTTACCCTACTAACCTTCTTCACTGGTTATCTATGATCTAAACTGATAAGTCTACACAGACACAGGAATTGCGTACTGACACTGCTACTAACCAGACACAAGACAAGTTGAACACCATACTCCCTGAGACATTGTATGTCTGGCTTCCTGGATTTTGTAGTGTTCATCTCTGTCTAAACTTTATACCCCTTGTCTATATGTAGTATGTGATACCACTGAATGCACCATATAAACTCAAAAGTTCAAATGATTTTAATAGCATGTGTCACATTGTCACATCAGTGTGGTTGATAATTATCATTATCATCACCCCCCCTTTCCCCATTTTTCTACATTCTGTTAAGGTGTCCCATAAAACGTCATGACCTCTCTTGATTCAGTGATATTTTACAACTTTCTTCAACCATCTGGCCTAACTTTTGCAGGGTGTCTCTAATGTAATCCATCACTTGACCTGACATCCTCATTTCTTCTTGCACTTTCCCGTCTGTCCCAAATCTCCTTCAACAAACCATCTTCTGATTTCCTGCACATATGCTGGAACAACTGTAATATGTTCTCTTTGACCTTCTCTACAACTGTAGCTACTTTGGCTTCTTCTTTGATGCCATTTCTTCATCTGTTCTACAGTGTGCATCTTACCATCCATCTCAGGTGTTTCATTTTCATCACTCCTACCTTCCTCAAGTGCTCTGTCTTCAACATCCAGGTTCCTGTGCTACTCAGAAATGCTGGTCACACAATTGTTTTGTACACCTGACTATTTCTGTCATTTCTTTGGCATTTGTCACACCATACAATCAACACTCTGTGCCAGTTGGCTGCAGCACATCATTCTGACACCCCTTCTCCTCAGTCATTACTACCTGATAATTGAAGCTGTTAACTGTTCCATGATTTTCCCATCTATTTCAAATTTTCAGCATAGTCTGATTTTCCCCGTGTCTTGTTTTGTACCCTGTTTCAACTGGTGTGCCTTCAGAGTCTTGTATTCCACTCCATCCCCATTTGCTGAAGTTCCAGCTCAGAGTCTGCTTGTAGTGTCACATTGTCCGCATATTGCAGCTTTGATGAGCTGTCCATTATGACTTGTTTACTAATATAATTCATCTCCAATAGGTACAGCAGTGCTCTCAGTGCTGAACCTTCTTCACCCCAATCCCACTTACGCCCCTCTGTAAGTCTGAACACTGCTCAAATCTGTGTTGTTTAGTCCTTGTACGTAGCTTAACTAACTCTACCAATGTTTCCAGGAGTCTAAAATATCACAGTACTTCCAAATCACCTTTCATGGGACAATATCATATGCTTTCTTCAAATACAGGAATTCAAAGTTGGACTCTTTCCTCATCTCCACCTTCTTCTCCACTCTATATTTCACTGCAAACATCAGATCAGTTGTGCTGCATCCTGATCCGAATCCAAACTGTTCATCTCCCATTGTACAGTTTAATACTCCATGTATTTGTTTATCAATTACCCTCTCCAGCACGTTCATGCAGTACAACAGGAGTTGGATACCTCTGTACTGCTCACAGCTGTAAATGTCCCCTTTGTTCCATAGCCATTTTGGATATAACTCTGTCTCCTTAATGCTATGAGTACCTTCAGGAGCAATTTCTCCCCTAACTTACCCAACATATTGATTATTTCTGCTTTGATGTCTTCTGTGCATGACTTTCGCTTCCTTAGCATTTCATAATATCACTTAGATATTCTTCAGGCACTTCTGGTACATGTGCTGCAGTATCTTCCTAGACATGCTGTTGCCAATTCAACTTTGTCATCATCATCTCAGGTACTTGCTTTCCTGTGCCTAGTTGTGTTATTGACTCTTTCTGTGTACTTTATCTGTGCTGCTTGTACTACATCTGTCAGTGGCTGAAGCGGTGTCAAAGAGCATCATTACAATGACATATAACTCCTGTGTCTCAGATTCAAACCTGACATTGTGTGTGTGTGTGTGTGTGTGTGTGTGTGTGTGTGTGTGTGTGTGTGTGTGTGTGTGTGTGTGTGTGTGTTATATGTGTGCACATGCATGTGTAATAACATGCTGTACATGAAGGGGATACAGTTTGACTTTGCTGCTGATTTAACCTGAAAACGCATCATTTTTGATCCAATTTAATGATGTAAAAAAAAATTGCTGCACTGACGATTATCTCTTTTTATTTTATTTTTTTACCTCTTAGTTTGTCTCATAGACATTTATTTTTTAATTTGTACTCTAATATTCACACTGTTGCTATCATGCCTTCCATGTTGCCCCATCCGCCTGCTGTAATCCATTTGCCACACTTTTTGCCATAATTTATGTACCCCTAACAATGGTCCATCTCCAAGTCAGTGTATTGTGTCAACATAAAAATGCTAAGTTATGCTTGTATATTGGCCTGCAACTCCACACCATGATGTATATTCCTGTTTGAAGTTTTATAACACTGCTTCTTTCATATACTAATATTTGCACCAGCCCCTGTGACAGGTTGAGCCCCCTCAAGTTTCTGGCCATCGGTCCACTAATTTTTATCATGTTTTTCCCCTCAGTGTCAGAATGGTTTCTATTGTGTTTCTTACCAATTATGCAGATAAGTGAAAATGTGAAATCTTTGTCCTTAAGCTTAGAATAACACTTCCATTTAAGCATTCCACAAAATGGTACAGTTGAAATGTCTTTCCTTTCAGTGTCAAAAAAATATAGCCATCATATCCTGGTGAACACATTAATTTATGCAAATGCCCCAGTCTATCTATTGGCACTCTGATGCATAAGGGATCAAGTTTTACAGTAGTTTTTTTGTTGAAAAATGGATCTTCCTCACCCAAGTGCCGCACTCATAACAATCAAACACATGCATTGTAGAGTATTGCTGTATTCTATTCAACTGAGCAGCCTTCTCTCTCTCGATTTTGTGCAGTACTGTCATATCTGATGATAACTGCAGTGGTGGTGCTGCGGTAGCATTGTCGCCTCACAGTAAGACATTGTCCTGTTCGATTCTCAGTTAGAGCATCTTCTTTGTGGAGACATGCGTGAATGGGCGTACCTTCGTTGAAGGTTGTGCATCAGGGCTGGCAACTCGGCATGTAAAAATCTACTGCTAATCATTAGCGGACCAGAGTACCTCTGTGACGACCCCTAACCGGGAAAAAGCCGAAAGGCACAACAACAACTGTCATATCTGATGATATGCAAATGGGCTTGGTAGTTCTTAAATAACTGTTCTCTAAAAGTGTAATTCAGACCTGCAGATATTAGTTAGGCAGCATTTAGCTCATATTTTGTTGAGCTTATATATGAAGCCATACAATAAGAGATGTACTGGAACCAATGAACTAGAATTTCGTCTTCAAAACTATGAAGCAAATTCAGTGTGGTTACTTAGGAAGCAGATGGAAAATGAATTAAAACTATAATAAGTAGAATGCACTCCTGCAGGTGAGGTTACAATGTGCTGAGTCCCTTCAAAAAAAAAAAAAGGATCACAAAATGCCAAACTATTACTTCTTACTTCAAATATGTTGTATCTGTTTGCTAGCACAGGTAGCAAATTTCGTATTTCAATTTTGGTATTCTCTGAAAATTTACACTCTCAATATGTAATTTTTTTTCTTATCTCCAGGATGAAACCAAGACCAAATTAGAGAGAGATGGAGAGAGAGAGAGAGAGAGAGAGAGAGATACCTCTCAACTTTACAGATTTTCGCAGAATGTCCAGATTTTTGCCTCTTATTTTTTTCTTTTTCTCATAAAATTCTGGTTTTCTTACAAATCACTGGCAAATCATTGAGGACTGAATGAGAAAATAATGACAGACATTTGAGTTTCAGACTTCATACCCTTCAGAAAATTCATGTGAATGCAAAACCTGTTATTCTATCAACTTGCTAAGTTTGTAAGAGCAATATTTGAAAAAGTATCCCTGTTTTTGGACATTTGTCTCCCCATTATTTATGGCTTTATCCAGATTTCTTGCTCTAAGAGGTGGAGAGGTATGAAGAGAGATGGGAATTTGGAAATGCATGTGTCTGTCTGTGTATGGCTGTATTCAAAGTAATCTACTGCCTGTCTTTCACAATATGCTGGCACAGTGAAGGAAGGAAAGAATGGTAATGGACAATCTGTAAGGGACTCCGTCTATAATAAAGAATGATAAAAACTGCATGCCCAAGTCCATCAGGAATTACATATTATAATGCAGAAATCCTTCAAGTTGATCTTGTCTCCAAAGGGTTTAGTGGTATACCCAGAGCATAATATGTATTGCTAAAATAATTCCTGTTCTGAAATGTTAATTAAAAGACAGTAATAACAAACGTTCACAGTTCTGAATATGACTGTATTAGCCTCTATTCTTATCAGCCCAGGATGACAACATCTTGTTGCAGCAACAGATTGCTTTACTTATAAAGATTTAATACTTCCATAGCCTCAGTATGTACTGCCAGATTATCCTCAGTCAATCTATACAATATTCCTATAAACACTAACAACAGAAGCCTTCTGTCCCCAGCTTTTAAAGTGTAACTACTGATGTGATATGTTTGTGTATGTTATACACTTGTTCATTAGGTATTACTCACAACTGTATATGAAAAATAGCAAGACAGTCCCAAAGAGAATAAAAAAAACAGCCATCAAATTCCTAGTGAATTGGTTAGAAAGAGATTACCAAGGCTGCTCTGTCTGCCTCTTTTAGTTTAGTCATTTTTTGTTCACTTTAGAAAACAGTGGGGGGGGGGGTCCATCAGCTGAACATTCAGCCAACTTGAATCATTTCTATTACACTGAAAGGGGATCCTGATCTTCTAATCATCCTGTCTGAAAAATCCTGCACTGTCTTTGCAAACCAGAAGCACCCTGAATGAACTTGCAATAAACAATAATTCAAGTTATGGACTGACCTGCCCAGTTTAAATCAAATGCCCAGAAGTTTCAACAAATTCACTGCTATGTACATCTCAGATGGTTGATTATCAAATGAATGTAAAATACATAAATAATAGCTGTGGGAATATATTTCACCTAATTGCTGGCAGTCACATACAGTGCAATGCATTACAACTCACCCACAGACACTCACACACCAATGCAGCAAAAATTGCAGCAACTTTATTGATCATGTACACCTTAAATATCTGAATGTGATACAAATATCACAGTAAGCATATCAATGGTAACCAAAGTAAAATATTTAAGCTCATTGCTAATAGTTGTATGCAATGTTTCCTACTACATTCCTCCCTTGTTCTTCCTGACATGTGCATATAGCCACATGCACACAGATGCACACACACACACACACACACACACACGCACACACACACGCACACGCGCACTTACAAACAACACACACACGCATACAGAGACACACACACACACACACACACACACACACACACACACACACACACACACACACACACACACACACACACAGATATACCCAATAATTGCAACCCTTATATTAATTGTCTCCACTTCAGATGCCTGCTTGCAACCAAGTGACTGAGAACGAATAAATACAATCAATAAAAAATACATAAATCAAAGCTTGAAGCTGTTCACTTTAAGCAATGCTATAACTATAAACTGTAGAGACTGCACACCAGACCATCCATGGCAGGAGATAAAAACATAAAACCAACTTTATTTTGATAAGCACTTTCATACTCAATAGAGCACTTATTCAGACCATTCACAATCCTACACTAAAAATCCTTTAAATACATTTATAACCAATTAAAATCAAATGGTGTCATAATCATTTAATCCCAATAAACCAGACCCACAGACGTGATCACTGGGGTGAATTTCTTATTTCCCATCCAATCATCAAGATTTTTCTTGAAGAGTGCTAATGAGGAGCTTTGTTTGATATAGATAGGTAGTTTGTTCCAGAGTATGGGAAATCTCTGGGACAAGAATCGATCCCTCCAGCATGTTCTTTACTGTGGTGACAAGGCTTAGGTCCCTAGAGCATGTAGCTTGGAAGGATTGGGATTTCTTTAAGTGAAGCATGTCCAACAGCTCTGGGATTGACATAACTTTGTATGTTAGGCAGAGATCGCCTCTGAGTAGGTGATATGCGACGGAGTAAAGCTGGTGTTTTTTGAGACGGTCTGCATAGGGCATCTGTTTGAGGCCAGTAATCTTCTTTGTGAGGTATTTCTGTGGCCTTTCCAGTTGTTGTAGCTGTCTTGTGAGGTAAATACCAAAAGGGGTGTTGTACTCTATAATGGTTCTAATGAGTGATGAGTAGAGGGGAACAATGACCTCTTTTTTCCTGGATGAGAAAACTTTTATGATGAGGTGTGCCACATAGAAGGATTTACTGACTACTGTGGCAATGTGATTATCAAAGGAGAGACTACTGTCCACCTGTGTCCCATGGTCTCTTATCACACTTTTGGTGTTAAGTAGACTACCACCTATGTGGTAGCTCATGGGTACAGAGGTTTTAACAAAGGGGATGACAATGCACTTTTTGGCATTGAGCTTGAGGCCATGGCTTTGACACCAGGCATCTGTCTCAGTGAGGCCCTTTTGTAGGATGTCCACATCATTAGGAGTTTCATTTATGGCTCTTAGTTTGCAGTCATCTGTGAACTTCATTATCCAAAGACCTTCTGTGTTAGCCTGTACTTCAGAAAAGCAGATAAACAGGAGAGGACCCAGGACTGAACCTTGTGGTACTCCACTTGTCACTGGTCTGAAGTCAGATTTGGAGTCTGTTACTTTCACAGTGTGGGTTCTGTCAGTGAACCAGCTAGCAAGCCATCTTGTGACATAGGGATTTATACATAGTTTAGTGAGTTTATCTATAATTCCAGAGTGGGGTATGGTGTCAAAAGCCTTGGCGAGATCTAGATAGGCTTTGTGACCCACCTAATCTTTGTCTACGGCTTTGGTGACTATTTCAAAGAAGTCTTATCAGGTTTAGGAGACATGATCTGCATTTTACAAACCTGAACTGGGCGGGGTCCAGAGTTTGGAGATTATCATTGTTTTTGTTTATAAGCTCCATGATGATACGTTCCATGCCCTTGCAGACCAGGCTCGTTAGGCTAATGGGGAGATAGTTCCCGGGGTCCGTGGTGGCTCCCCCTTTCTGGAGTGGGATAACCATCGCTGTGTGCCATTCAGTGAGCACAAAGCTGAGGTATATATATATATATATATATATATATATATATATGTGTGTGTGTGTGTGTGTGTGTGTGTGTGTGTGTGTGTGTGTGTGTCCTTCAATACATCTAAATCCCATAACATCTAAATTCATAATATCGAAACCAGAACATCTAAATCCATAACATCGAATTTCATAGCATCTAAAATGTGCATCATAACATCGAACACTAAAAATCACATGAAAATGACATTCCCTCCACATATAATGACACCAAACTACCAAAGACACTTTTTGCTATGTTTCTGCAGGGGGGCAAGACCCCCTGCACCCCCCACACCCCCGGTAAATTAAATATACCAACTCCAAGATCGCACCACAGTGGGAAAAAGTTAATTTCCTAACCCCACTGTATCACAATCACCATAAAGAATGAACACATAATCCCCCGGATTCTCAATGCCCTGCATGGCGTGCATGATTAGTGCAGGAGCTTTAGCAGGCAATATGTCAGCTGTGTGATCCAGGAACAGCCTGCCACAGAGCTCTGCACTAATCACCACGGACTAAGCCTTTTATGCAAATCACCTCATTTGCAGGAGAAATTCATGCAAATGAGGTGATTTTGCAATGAAATGTACTCGGTTAGTAACCGAGTACATTTCTGCCGAACGGAGCTATGACAGCTCCAAATAAAGGCTGCATATCATTGAGAAAGCATGCCAATGGCCAAGTATAAGGCCATTGGCATTGCAAACAATAAAAAAAATTAAAAAAAAAAACTTTTATTTTTAGCGATCTCTGCTTGCTATTATAGAGCAGCAGGCGCACAAATGGGATCGGGGAAAATAATAAAATAAACCTAAAATAAGCATTCTAACTAAAATCAGTATTCTGCCATGCAAGTCAATGGCAGGCAAAAGACAACCTGGCCAGTAAGTTATGGTTGCCAAGAGGGGAGGCTCAGTGAGACATATAACTTTGCATTAGTAGGCAATCATATGCAAATGAGGGGAAGGATAATGAACCCCAGTGTTCTCCAGCATGTGAGGCAGGTCCTAACAGTGTAAGAGTATGAATTGCTGGGTGCAAGACTAAGATATAGGTGACATCATGGGGGGGGTGTCAGGCATACTGTAAGCAGACTGGAGCCCTGTGACTCGGGATTGCTCCTAGCTTAGCATAACTAAGCTAAAGGGAGTATCTAAACCTACCTAGCACTCTTTACAAAGCCTAAGCAGGTGTGCATGCCACACGCTGGGTTTTAAAGAAGAAAAAAAAGGAAAGCAGGAACTAGCAACTGTATGCACATTTGAGCATTCTGTTTGTGCAGCGCGCCCCTGGACTTAAACAGGAAGGCAATGGGAAGGGAAAACAGCAGTAGGAAGGTAATCAAGGAGAACTAGCTTAGCTGGCAGGTGAAATGTATCAGAATCAGCCAATTACACAGGCAGCAGCCCAGCCCAGCACACCACTATAAACTATGCAAACACCTTTCCCCATTGTTTTTTCCCAAAAAACGGTGTATACAAATGGGGAAATTTTACAAAACGAAAGTAAAACAAAAACAGTTAGTGGCTGCTTTTGCTAACATAAACCAGCATGTGCAATAGGCTGAGGGTGGTGAGGATGTGAATGCTGCCGACCAACACACAGTGAGGAGACAGAGAAGAGTGTATAGACCCAGGGTAACCTACCAAGGGCTACATGTGCTGGAGATAGTGGAACGCTATATGGTGGACAGGGACCTCCTACAGAAAATTGTTGAGCTGTGCCGGCCACGTCTCACACACAGAACTAACTGAAGGGAACACATCCCAGTGGATACCAAGGTATATGTAGGCCTAAGAATACTATCTACAGGTACCTTCCAAAGGCCAACTGGGGATATGATGGGGATTTCACAGGCATCATTATCCAGCGTACTCCACCAGTTCCTGGATGCCATGTCAGCACATGCCGGTGAGCACATATATTTTCCCATCACCTGTGAGGTGTTGGCCAGAAAAATGCATCTCTTCCAACAAATAGCAGAATACCCTGAGGTAGTGGGTGCAATAGACTGCATGCACATCTGCAACAATGCACAACCCAGTGAGTGGGGTAGGGTCTACATCAACCGCAAGGGCTTCCCCTCCATCAACTGCCAGGTTGTGTGCGATGCCCAAGGCATAATAATGAATGTGTGTGCTGGCTGCCCTGGAACCATCACAATTCCCAAATCTGGCATATGATGCAGCTGTACCAGAGATTTGCCAATGGGGACATCCCACACTGTCACCTAGTGGGGGATGCTGGATACACACTGGAGCCGTGGCTGATGACACCCATCAGAAATGCACACACACCCGAACAAGAAGAACTACATAATGAGGCACACGCACAAACAAAAATCATAATAGAGCATGTTTTTGGGATGCTCAAGTCACAGTTCCAGTGCCTGGATGCATCTGGTGGAGCCTTGCAGTATTCACCAACTACATGTACCCACATTGTCTTTGTTTGTGCCATGCTACAAAATATGATCCTGTGGAAACAGCTGCAGCAGGAACAGCATGGGAAAGGGCCACACAGCCCCCCACCATTGACAAGGCCTGCACAGGCACAGAGTGACTTGAAGGAGGATCAACCTGAACCTGCCCCGGTAGACAGAAGGAGGCGTGCCCAGTATGCCCCGGCCTTTGCAAAGAGGCAACGCATAGCACATACACTGACATGGTAGGGACCCAGGGAATGGCACCTCTATCTGACTCGCACATACAGTAAAAAGGATGCCAAACATGACACTACCTGTGCTCATCCATGTATAGGGAGTGTACTATGTGCATCCAACATAGGCAGCTCTGCAGTACCACCCTCAATACTGGGAAACCCACAAGGTAAGTGACTCACACATGCCAGTCAGGGGGATCACATACCCAACAACAGTCACAGCCAGCAGGACAGGTGTAGAGAAACACAAACAAATGCTGTACTATGGCCTCTGAATGAGGCCTATGGGTAACCCCCCTCATGCCTACACAGACAGACTACAGCAGGCCAGGCAGTTGGATGTCAGTTGTGAAGGCTAGGAAGTCAGAAACTAATATGTAGGTAATTAAAAGCTAAGATCTATAGTACACTAGTATGCCTCTATCTTGCATGATAGGTAAGACTACAGACTGAAATGGAGTACCCGGCATACCAGTACAGTCATAGCAAATGTGTACAGGTGTCAGGTGTGGCAGCCCATCCTATGTAGACTTATTGTAACAGTTAGGTGTGCCCCCCCCACTCCTGTATAGAAATGTAGAAATAGTCAGGTGTTCCCTCCCCCCATCTGACATAGAAATATAGTAACAGTCAGGTGTGCCCCCCCAAACCTGTGTAGAAATCATCAGGTGTACCACCCCATCATACATACAAATATCATAACAGTCAGGTGTGGCCCCCCCAAACCTGTGTAGAAATGTAGAAACAGTCAGGTGCCCCCGCTCGCTATGCAGAAATGTAGCAACAGTCAATGCCAACTGACCGATGGATACCCTGCTGACACATCATGCTGCCTGTCGGTGTACAACACAAAGGTCAGCACTACAGTACACACTACCTACACTTAATCCACACATGCAATACAGACAACCATACTGGGCATGCTCACACACTTAGAGAAATGAAAGAAATGTCAGTCAACAACATATTGAAAGGTCATACTTGGCATACTCACACATGTAAACACATGAAGGCCATATCTGCAAACACCAGTGGACCAGACATATCTGGCAATCACAGTTCTTAGTGCAGACACATGTCAGTATGCACCACTCCTGCCTTGCACACACAGTGGATAAGAATGCAGACATATATGTAAGGACAAAACACTATAATAAGCCAAAGGCAGATGGACATAGACATGTGGAAGAGGGTGACTGTGACAAGGAGCCATCCAGACCTGCCTACCCAGCACACAGCCAAAAGGCCCCAAACACATGCGGTGCAGATGTCACCCACTGCAGATAATAGCCACCAGTATCTGTCAGCATTACAGACTATGTGATGCACGTGCCAGCTGTGCAACATGACTATACAAGGAAGTAGTCATGTAGTAGCTGTATACACGTACCTGTGACATATGACCCCGTGTGTGCCCGCATGTGGCATGTCAACCCCTAGATGAATGGGTTCTGGCCCATGAACACACTGTCCTCCCTATAGCCCTACTATGACAAGCCTGCTGAGGTTATCCAATGTGAAATACACCCTTGGGAGAGATGTAACCCAGTAATCTCCATGGTGCATCCCCTAACTGCTACTGCTGTAGTGTGATAAACTAGTTAGGTAGGAGTTCTAACCCCAGAATTGACAACTGCGTGTGTGAGTGTGCTTGTGTGCATGTCTGACTGTGTAGAGAGCAATACTTTTTAAGCTACTCACACTCCTTACAATTCATATACTCAACTTTGGCAAGGCTGCTGATTTCACCAACCTAGAAATACACCTCTGGGAAAGTTGTAGCCTAGTAATCTCCCTAGCGTGTCTTGTAATTAGCTACTGCTACAGTGTGCTAAAGTAATTAGGTAGGTGTTCTAACCCCAGACATGGCAATTGTGTGTGTGTGTGTCTGTCTGTCACTGACTTTGTAGAGAGCAATGCTCTTTAGGGTACTCACACTCCTTACAATTCATATACTCAACTTTGCCAAGGCTACTGATGTCACCAACCTAGAAATACACCTCTGGGAAGACTGAAGCCCAGTAATCTCCATAGCATGTTCTGTAACTGTGTACTGCTGTAGTGTGATAAAGTAGTTAAGTAGGTGTTCTAACCCCAGACATGGCAAGTGTATGTATGTGTGTGTGTGTCTGTCTGTTACTGACTGTGTAGAGAGCAATCTCCATAGTGCATCCTGTAACTGCATACTGCTGTAGTGTGATAACATAGTTAGGTAGGTGTTCTAACCCCAAACATGGCAATTGTGTGTGTGCGTGTGTGTCTGTTTTTCTCAGACTGTGTAGAGAACAATGCTTTTTAGGGTACTCACACTCCTTACAATTCATATACTCAACTTTGCCAAGGCTGCTGATGTCACCAACCTAGAAATATACCTCTGGGAAGATTGTAGCCCAGTAATCTATGTAGCACGTCCAGTAATTGCGTACAGCTGGAGTGTGGCAGTTCTGGATGTTTTGTGTGTGTTCCACTCTCTGTGTAGGGAACAATGCATTATAGGCTAGTCAGACAGTACATTGCAAATGCCCTACTTTGGTAATCCTGCTGATGCCATCCATTGTGAAATACACCTCTGGGGAAGAAGCTCTTAAGTAATCCCTATGGTGCGTCCTACAGCAGCTCCATGTTGTAGTGTGATATAGACCTCAGTCAGGGGTTCTATACCTACACATGTCAGTTGTGGATGTTTTGAGTGCGTCTCACTGTCTGTGTAGGGAGCAATGCACTTTAGGCTACTCACTCGCAGTACCTTTAAAATGCCCTACTTTGGTAATCCTGCTGATGTCATCCATTGTGAAATACACCTTTGGGGAAGGAGTTCTCTAATAATCCCCATGGTGTGTCCTATAACAGCTCCATGCTGCAGTAGGATATAGACCTTGATCAGGGGTTCTATCCACACATGTGTCGGGTGTGGATGTTTTCAGTGTGTCTCACTGTCTCTGTAGGGATCAATGCACTTTAGGCTCCTCACTGGCAGTGCATTTAAAATTCCCTACTTTGGTAATCCTGCTGATGTCATCCATTGCGAAATACACCTTTGAGGAAGGAATACTCCAGTAATGTCGATGGCATGTACTATAATTCCATAGTGCTATAGTGTAATCAACTAGTTAAGTGGGGGTTCTACTCCAAGACATGACTGGTACATGTGTGTGTGTGTGTGTGTGTGTGTGTGTGTGTGTGTGTGTGTGTGTGTGTGTGTGTGTGTTTGTAACTCGTATCCTGCGTAGAGGTGGTTGTGAGTGTGTGACACCCCATGGAGAATGAGGAGTGGGTTTTGCATATTTCTTATATGGTGGCCCTATTATATATCACAATGTCTACCATACTGGGATAACATATGTAAAACAGCTGAGAGGCTAGGGTGCAAAGCCATACCCATACATGTGACATCAAAGCCAGGCAATGACAGTAGCAACCCCAGTATTACCCAGATCACACTCTCTACCCATGTCTCATGCACACACACATGCCTAGGCAACAGCCAATATGTGGGTAGTACACTGTATATTGGCCACTGATAGTGACCATGGCATGATAGCAGTGGGCTACAGAGGGCATGTCACCCTGCCCATCTGTCCAATATGCACCTACATGCAGACAGTGCACCTCCCCCATGTTCCTCAATGGAGACCTGCACCACCTGTGGTGCCTTCACATGTGTCCCACAATGGACATACCATGCCTGACAACATGCCCTGTATGGACAGATGCCACTGACACTAGGGAATGCTGTTAGCATGCTATCGATGTAGGTTCAGGGTAAACCTGATGCCCATTACCAGTTCCTGCCACAGGTGGGCAAGACTGGCACATCTGATGATAATCCGTGTTCACAACATGGGCCAGACACCCCATGTACAGTTCCACATGTCACTGTGCATGCATGTGGGAGGTGTGCACATCCTAGATACCATCCATGTCATGGACTAATGAACACATACATGGCAGGCGATGCACAGCATTGGCCACATGCAATAGTCACCCAGGTGACTGGATGGAAGATACAATACCCACCTGTGTGGGCAAATGCAGAAACTACAGCCCTGAGCCACAGTGCAGACCATTGTCATGCGGACTGATGCCAAGGTATACCCATAACCTACGCCTGTATAGTCTGCTGGCTCAGTTGACCACCACACACCCATGCAGACATGCACCCATGCATGTCAATACTGGCACCCAGTGTGTTTGTGTGTGTGTTGTATGGTGCGTATGGCCTCATCCACACTCACTACAACCCCCATAGGCATACTGAAGCATGCTGTCCAATGTCTGACACATAGTCTTAATCTTTGCCCTTACGACCTCTGTATGACCTGTGTGGTGCATGTGATACCTGCACAGCGATGTCTTGTGGCAATCCCACTACTGATGAGTTGTACTCCTGGCCCTGCCAAGTGTGTCAATTTGTGTACTTCCCTGTGAGACTGTGGCTGTGTTGACGCTGGCACCTGTTCATGTAGACAGGCACGTGTATGTCACCTACCTTATATGTACCATATCCCTGTTGCAGATGTCACTCACCATCACATATATGTTCTGAGTGCTCCACAGCAGGTGGCACATCCAATAACTGCATCAAACTGTGATAGCACTACATAATTGTCGTGGGTTTGATACCCTGTGCTGGTAGGTGTGTGACACAAGCATGCTACAGTTTTACTCTCCCACCCCTCCCTGACAGGTAGTATTTGCCTGTATCTGCCTCTCCCACCCCGTCTCTGGAGGATGTGGAGACCCACACCTGCTCTGCTTAGGCAGCAGCATGTGTATTTTAATGGATGCTCATGATCAGATGATGGCCTCTGCATGAATTTCAGCCCTCCCCTAGCTGATAGCATGTGGATCAGCTTTGGTAACATTCCCATAGCCAATTGCATGGAAACACACTCCAATATCTAGGAACATCATGGTGGTTTTGGCCCTTTTCATTCACTGTGAGCAGGAACTAGGTCTGTTGTTTGGCAAACAGCATCTCAGATGGATTGGGGATTTACCTCTAACAATATACACTGTGGAAAGAGAGCAACAAACAGGAGGGGATGTGCCTGACCTGACTACAGACTGTAAGTGCTGCTATACTACATTTGGAGTAATGTTGGTTTAACAGTGTTTGTCTGGATATGGCTGTCATACATGTTGCAATACCTGCCATGTCAGTTCCATGTTTATGAGGAATCCCCATCTGCAGGGTCATCTGCAGACTGGCCAGTGTTGTGCCTTTGGTTTCATATGTTAGCCATGGAGAATCTATCTGTAGACTGCAGAAGGTAGTGTGAGGATTGCAATCTGTAGATGGCAAAGGCAGTGACAGTTACTGACTTCATATCCTTCATAGGACATATGCTGCAATAAGCCCTGTTACAACAGTAAATGCATGAGGGTATACATGTCAATATTGGTCCTGTGTATGTGCTTCCAGCCACACCTCTGTCATCCTTTGTACATATGTCGTGCATGAAGTGGTGCATATGTGCCATACACCATAATAACTGTCATCATATCTGATAACAAGCCAGTGATATATCAGGCTGTTACACATGTTATGTACAGTAGGGCTTATATATCATGACATAACCTGGACATTCTCTGGATGATTGTACAGTACTGAGGTCTGTGTACATATGGTGGATGTTGCCAGTGGGTGTATTGTTAACATGTACTTTAGCCTGTGTACAGACTGTGGTAGATGTCATTGTTCTAGCTCCTCTCCTATCTGATGTTACATGCTGCCCCACTACATTGTACCATATTGATGTACATGTTCATACGGCCATACACACACATGCCCTATGCCACAGACAGCCATCAGACCAGTATATATAAGGTCATTTTGTGAATAGCACATATGATGATTCTGTAGAACAGATAGTCCATATACTGGAATATTATGCTAGCTTACCATATGAGGCTGTGGCTGTGTTCACATTGGTTGTGGTTATGCACTTTCACACAAGTGTATCTTACCTTGTGCTGTGACATGCCTGTGGAGCCTGCTATATATGCATGTACATGTGCATTCCCTCATAGGGGATGTAGGCCAGTGTTGAGCAAGTCCACCTGTAGACTGCACAGTGCATTGTTACCTGCCTAGCAGCTTAGTGTGCTTACCCAGTGAGATGTCATGTGCAGATACTTCCCAGATGTACTGCTGCCATGCCTCCCTTAAAAGTCATGTACATCAGACAGAGCAGTGGGATGCTGTACAGATGTATGTCAACATC
>NC_056728.1:1520565337-1520612837 GCF_019279795.1 Protopterus annectens
ACACAGTAGCCTGATGAGCGTGTTCTGCAGGGACATGGAACATATCAACAATGAACCCATGGCCAATGTCACTGGTAATCTTAAAATCCCAGACCCCAATGATGTTGGACTTGTCAAAGGCAGAGAATACAACCTGAACCTGGTATACCTCCTTGACGCAATCATGACAGGTGTAGATGAGGCTTGGGAGTTGTGCACAGCCTATGTAGATCATAGCAGGCTTTTGTTCACCATCCCACATGTAGGAATGTGTGTAGATGTTAAGGGATCTGCCTCCATTCACAAAATATGTTTCCCCCAGGACTGCTTGGCAAATGCCAACATTCCACAGGTGCCATCCTGTGGACATACAGTCCTTCACAAGTCATAGATGTGTTAATGCCCTCCTCCACACTGTGGAGGTGTGCAGTAATAGTGGGGCTGCTATAACTCACTGGGTGTGGCTGTTGTGGACACATCTACCATCATGGCAGTTATTGTTGCATCTATCCCCCCACATAGCTATCTGTAATACTGTACAGTGTATGTTATCAGGTTGGTTAGTTGTTGTTTACAACATTCACAGTAGTAGAGTGCCTCACACCCTCCTAAGGGGTAGGGCTATGCCACTGGGATTGGCATCCCATGTTACTGAGGTGAGGATTGCAATAGAGTGGGGAAAGGGACATACACCCTGCTGTTAGCATGTTCAATGTCATTCAATTAGCAGACTGCATATATACCGATGTGTGGTTGTGCCTATCCTGTCTTGTTGGGATTACATGTGCAACAGATGTGTTTCCTGCACTGGGACATACCTCCATGTGTACAGTCTTGTATCTGTACTGCATCCAGACCAAAGGCTCTGTGTGTTGTACCCAGCCATGTCATGTGTACCACCCACTATACTTACTGGTGTCCACTGTAGAAGGCCTGCTGACACCACCACACCCATCAGCCATGTGGCTCATGGACAACCACAACACAATCAGAATAGATAATGGTGAAAACAATACAACATTGTTAATTACAGCTATAATGCATCATGGCTGCAAAGCTACACCTTCCAGGATGTTAACATTTCACTTTACTGCTGACAACATGCTACACAGCATTCCATTGCTATACTGTTGTACAGTCACCCTGTGCATCAGCACCATGTTAGCCTGTCTCTTCATCGATGTTACGGATGACAGGATGTGGCACAGGTATCAAATGCACATGGTGTGTTGTAGGATTGCCAGAGGACTAGGCTGAGCCATACAATTGACAATGTGTGCGTGTGTGTGTGTGTGTGTGTGTGTGTGTGTGTGTGTGTGTGTGTGTGTGTGTGTGTGTGTGTGTGTGTGTGTGTGTGTGTGTGTGTGTGTGTGAGGGGGCTGAGTAGTGTTATGGGCCAATGGTGATGTGTGTGCAGGTATGTGGTTGCCCAAGGTTTGTTGTTTATGTGTGTGTGTCTGCATGCACACAGTTCCACCACGTGACTGCCCTATACAGGGATTTGGGAGAAATCTGCAGACTGTACCTGGCAGGGTTTGCAGTTCACCATCTCCAGCCATGGACATGGGACCTGTGCCTGGCAGGGATGCCACAGGCAGTATCAGGTAGAAAGCCAGATAGAGTACTTTCCCCCAAGGTTGACAAATGTCCACTGGATTCAGGTCCCTCCTGGGACTGGCTAGGGACATGTGCACATGGTCTGCTATGATGGACTGTGGACAGCACCCCCCAGAGTGCTGGGGCTGGTACTGCCACTACGGGAGCGGCTGTGACTGGTGGGACATCCACGGCAACCTCTAGCTGCTGATGCTGCTGGCATACGTCCGCATGGCCATCACAACCATCCCACCCTGTCTTGATGCATGGACATGACATTGTTGATGATATCCAATGTCTCACCTCACCATTTATCCATGACCTCGGTGTAATTATGAATGGCACCTGCTAGATCACGGATGCTGTCATTTACATAGGTGTGATGAGCCCTCTGTGCCCTGAGATCCTGTCTGGTGAACCGTTACATTCATGCCTGTGCCTCCATGAGAGCCTGGAACATGCATGTGGTAGATATAGATGTGGCACGTCTGCCAGGGGCATGATGACCAGCAGTGCTCTGACGAGCTCCCCTGAACATCTGCCTATGTGGTACACAGCCAGACATCTAGCTATGGCTGCTGTTTCCTGACACATGTGCCATAGATACCCCACTGTCCTGGCCAATGCCAACTCTAGACTGTCCCTCAGCTAAGGCCAATGATGATGAGGTATGTAGAGGCAGTGTGACTGTGTGCATGGATGAGGTGGATACTTGTGGGATGTCAATTGGTGGCCCAGCAGCAGCCCCTGATGACCCTGTCTGTGCCTCAACACACTTACCATCATGGTCACTGTTTGTATCACCACCTGTGAGGAGAAAACAGGGAAAAGACTGTAAGACCTGTACATCACCACTAAACAGTACATATGCACACACACACACACACACACACACACACACACACACACACACACACACACACACACACACACACACACACATGTGCAGATATGGCCACACACACAGACACACACACATGCAGTCAACATACATGGCAACCCATACACTCCAGCAGACAGCACCTACAGACAACTTTAGCACCCCCATAACAAACACAATAGCAGGTGATGGTGCAGCACATTATCACACACAGACCTGTAATTACACACATGTCAGCATGCAGGACATGTGGTGCTCAACATAATGCAGTGCAACTATAGTCAATCCCCATTACCAACATTATACATGGCTGTGATACATGGCTTCTGTTAGTAGGTGATGGCCCTCCCCTGCAACACACTGCACCCATGTCCACAGCATTGCTGTGCATCTGTTCAGCACCCTGGCATGTACTGTGCACCATACCTCACAGGTGTACACACCATTGTAGGATGTGCATCTGTGTGTCAGTTATGTTTCCACTGCTGCTCACAGCCCTGTGTGTTTCTGGATTATATATGGACACGTGTTTTGTGACTGCCTGATGTGTATTCACAGATGCCATCATCAGTGGTGCATGTACAAGTGATAGAATACCATTAGACTGACCATGGACACAATGTATTGTACCTATGGTGAGTGTACAGACATTTATTAACATGGCACTCTCTTCCATGACATGACATGACATGGCGCAACACTACTGCATATGGCAACACTACACATACCTGATATGTGACATATGACCTAGGCAGTCAATTGCCTTACAAGCCATATATGTCAGTTGTGCAGATGCTGATTGGGATGCATACTGTTTATGGGTGCATATGTGTGCACACGCATATCATGATGGTGTGTAGCAATAATTACTATTAGCACTACTGCAGTCACAATACCTGGCAAGGGTATAGTAGCATGAGCCATCATCATGAGCCAGTAGTTGGTCAGTCAGGCCTGAAAATGTTACCCAACCCTACAGGTTTGCATGCTAAACATGAGCACAGGCCTTGGAGGTCATACAGTACCCTCACTAGTGCCGTAGAGTCAGGGTTATGTCTGCCACACTTCATGACCTTGACTGTGTGCAGATACAGCCATCCTCAGTGGGTTTGTCTCTCCCCTCCAGTGCACTGTTGTGTTTCAGGATGATACACCCTCACAATCTCCTTCTACATTGCAAATGCTCAACATCTGTGGCCTACACATGTGTGTCATATTGCAGTATCCCAAACTAGGAACAACATGTGTACTGGAATATTCCCTGCCAATGCTGGGCAAACATGCAGGTGTATACTGGCACCAACATTGTACAGATAGGGATGTCATCCCTGGGTTTGGGTGAAGTGTGGATTGTGCAGCACATGTATCATAACTGCAAATTCCTGGACTTCCCCAAAATGATGCTGGTACATCAGAACACATTGCAACACATGGCTTTAACAATGTCCCACCATTGTGCAGGTCATATCTGTATTGAGCACTGGCTGATGTTGCCTGTGGTACACATAGGTTCATAGGTGAGTACTGGTCTATTGGTCCTAGGGCCTACATAAGCCCAGCCACAGGGATCCCAGGCATGCACCACCCAATAATGTTATTCCCCTGTGCCCCTGTCAGGCTGTAGCACAGATGTACAACCCAGGGTGAGTTCCCCATTTCCCATCCAGTTGTCAAGTGTTTTTGTAAAGAGGATCAATGAGTAGCATTGCCTGACATGAATGAGTAGTCTGTTCCAGAGTGTAGGAATTCCCCAGGACAAGGCCTTATCCCTCCAGTATGTTCTGTGTAATGTGTTGATGAGGTTTAGGATCCTGGAGTGTGTGTTTGCAGAAGGATTGGGCTTTCCTTATGTATAGCATGTTCAACTGCTCTGTGTATGACATAGCGGTGCATGTTAGGCAGATGTCAGCTGTGCCTCGGCAATGTGCACCGGAGTGTAGCCACAGTTGTCTGAGATGGTCTGTGTATCACATGTGTTTGAGGCTGGTAATCTCATTAGTGAGGTGTGTGCTCTGTCAATGAACATGCACAGCATGCATTATGGGTAGGTGTGTTAGATGTGCACATGGCCTACACTTTAGCTATAACATGCACAGTGTATTTCCAAGCATGAACTTAAACCATACTCACCAGCTACCAGCTGCTGCCTTGCTGGTATCCCAGAGGTACCTACATTGGGATGAGATAGAGTTTATGTCAGTGGCCACAGCTGTGGCATTGCTACAGGGTGGGTGCAATCATACAGTAAAACAACAGCTGAAGTCCACAGTACTACAGATTATGCACAACTGATTATCAGTACTACACAGCAACAAACTCCACATCTCACATCTGCATGATCTACCTGTATAGATGCATACACAACAGTGGTCTACTGATATGCCCTGGAACCTTACCTGCATGCTCCATGTCTGCTGTGTGGGTAGCACCCACCTCCATGACTGTATATGTCTGTAGCTCTTGTGGGCAGACAGGTGCCACCAGGCTCATGAGCAGCTCCTCAACTCTGGTGAGGGGGGGTGGATGTTATGGTCCCCCCCTGTTGCAAGGTAGACATGTGGACATGTTACCAGGCCTCATCACATCCACAATCCACCATGGAACATCATTATCTACTTTTCCGGCACTACCTTCATGTGGAACCACCTCAGGGGATGGTGCCCCCCCAAGGAGCACACACAGACATATGTCTGTCACCCACAGTTAGGTCCAGGGTCTGGTGCATAGGGAGCTCCACAGAGACATGGGGTATGTGCTACATCACCTGGAGGCATGCAGTACACATACACAAGGTTATACATGCATGTTACTCCTGCTCAGCTCACAGCCCAGGCACCTTTATGACCATGTAGATGCTGTCGTGACTGTCCATGGGTGGGCACTATATTTCCTTTGTTCCCATATGGGAGCTCAATGACCTTCACATTCCAAATGAAACTACCCATCCACAGTGTTTACCCACCACGTGTCATATACCAGCCCTGCATGCTGTCTTGTTTCTCACACAACCAAACCTACATACTAATATGTGCCTACTACCCTTCACCAACATATATATCCCACCTTCTCAAACAATTGCAATGTGTTCCCAACATGGGTTACACACCACACTTCACACTCCATTTTGCAGCCATTTACTGGTGGGTAGATATGTTGTGTATTGATGTGTGATGTTCTTTCACACATGTCATGGCAGGGGACATGTATTGACATATATATATATATATATATATATATATATATATATATATATATATATCTATATGTATATAGTGTGTATGTGTGTGTTTGTGTATATATATATGTATGTATATATATATATATATATATATATATATATATATATAGACACACACACACACACACACACATATATATTTATATATATATATATATATATATATATATATATATATATATATATATATATATATCTATATATATATATATATATATATATATATATATTTATATATATATATATATATATACATATATATATATATATATTTATATATATATATATATATATATATATATATATATATATATATATATATATGTGTGTGTATAACTGTCCGAGGTTCTGTAGGCATACACAGCTGTGAATATATATTACACATATATTTATCTGTATGTGGGTGCATACAAACATCTGGTCCACACTCTTGTAACTATCGTTACTTCACAGCTGAACTGTTCTGCCTTGCTGCAACACAGACAGCTGTCACATGTGAACACAGACTAACATGGGGGGTATATATGGTGACAGATTTTAGATAAGCATATTATACTGCTATGGCAGTTGAGCATGCTATGCTACACTTTAACAAGACTGTCCTGCAGGTGGTGTGCTCTCACACCCATGTTTTTATCATGGCAGTATTAATACTACCACCAGCTGCTGGCCACAGTAATGTACAGAACACAGATATCATGGGTCACATCCTTGCCATTCACTGCTGATCTGCACAGTTGACAGGTATGTCCCACAGCCCACAGGGACAGACAGTATTGTGCAGATCAGTTGTTGAGCAGAACATCATTACAGGAACAACTACTGATGGCACATATAAATCATTTCACATTATATATCCTATTATTCTATGCCATATACTACATGCAAGTAAATACATATATGTTTCATATACCTTTTATGTTTTTCCACTGTAACAAATCCCTGAGCTTTGTTATTTGTTTTTAATTTGTTATGTTTCTCTCTCTCTCTCTCTCTCTCTCTCTCTCTCTCTCTCAGTCTTTCCAGTAGAGTGATTGAGCTTGGTTTGAATAGATTGCAGCTTGCTTTTGTATGTATTGCACATGATCAGGTGATGGCCTCCGCACCAGTCAGTGTCCACCAGTTGCTAATTGCATGCAGCCTGCTGTGTAGTACTTCAGATAACCACTGCCATGGCAATCCAGTACTAGAAATTGCTGACTTTTGTGGGGGTTGTCCCTTCACCATTCCGGTATGGAGGACATCCTTCCTGTGTGCGGACATCAGTGTTACAGACAACAGGTAGCAATACCTCTTACAGCAGAACCTGCAGAAACAGGCCAAATACACATTTGGGTAAGCTTCCAGACCTACAGACAGTATGAGTAGTGTTATTGTGTGCATTGTATCTTGCTGGTCTTACAGGGTTTCTGTGTACATGGTACTGGTACTTTTGCATGGAATGTTGTATGTCTGCATAGCTCTCAGCTATGGGCCTATCCATATGATAGCCAGAGGATTGTCTGTTTTGTTTTGTCTGTGCACCACACAGGTATTTTCCCAGATATATCAGTGGCATTCTGTCTGTTGAGTGCTATCAGTACATGGCTACATCCATTTGTATTTCAATGTCATATTCCTCCATAAGGGTATGCTGCAATAAATCCTGTAACACCAGCAATTTCCAGGGTGTGTAACAGCAATAATGCAAATATGGCCCTTTGTTCTTGAGTCTGTCCTCCACCTATATGCCAGTCTTTGTCCTGCTGTGATACAGGAAGGGTTGTTAGGTAATGGCCTATCATTATTTGCTACTAACATTACTGCTATCATCCCAGTCTTGTCATGGACTCCCACACCAACTGTTGGGCAAAGTCCATATATATGTGGGCAACAGCTGAACAACACATATGTGCCCTTGTACATTCCAGAGGTCAGTGTGTGGTACACAGGGTTCCTTGCCCTTGTACAGCCTTTTATGCGGGGGTGTTCAATGCCATTATCCTAGGGTGTGACACCTTTTCAGGGATATAAGTGTTAAGACACATTGAGGTGTAAGGGTGTACAACTTCATACATTCCTCCATGGGAACAGTGGTGGGCTACAGCTTAAAGTGTTATACAAAGTTCAGTCATTTAGTGTGATAGT
Source organism: Protopterus annectens (assembly GCF_019279795.1). Taxonomy (NCBI): domain Eukaryota; kingdom Metazoa; phylum Chordata; order Ceratodontiformes; family Protopteridae; genus Protopterus; species Protopterus annectens. The sequence continues at coordinate 1,520,573,158 of NC_056728.1, forward strand.
GAGATGTTAGGTTAAGCAATGTTATGTATGAGATACTGTAACATTACTACAAGTGCTACATTTCCCTCTAGGGCTTGACTACAGGGTGTAATTGGAGGCTGCTGAACTACATCTGTAATTGTTGATTGTTACTTATCTTGAAGGCAAATCCTGTGTCTACTGTTGTACTAATTGAAGGCCTTGGTCTGGACAGCATAGTATGGTATATATATATATATATATATATATATATATATATATATATATATATATATATCCACATTGCTTGCATCTACTGTTTTGTGTGGGCCTTGCATTCATCACTGATTACATATTTCAAAATGTATATGGTGTAAGTACTGGCATATATTATTGTATAGTACACAAATAAAGGTTTTCTGTGTATGCATACCTGCGTGTTGTCTCATGTCCTTTGAATTGTGGGTGGGTATATATTTAATGTAAGTATTCTCATTAGTGGGAATGGTTGCCACACTACACATTTCACACTTCCACACTACTTCTAAATATGTATGGCTATTAATAACTTTTGTCTGTGTATAGGTGTATGTATATATATATATATATATATATATATATATATATATATATATATATATATATATATATATATATATATATATATATATATATATATATATATATATATATATATATATATATATATATATATATATATATATATATATATATATATATATATATATATATATATATATATATATATATATATATATATATATATATATATATATATATATATATATATATACACACACACACACACACACACACACACACACACACACACACACACACACACACACACGCACATACATATGAACATATTTATCTATCTATATACAACTGATGTTATATGATTATTTGTTAGTCATATATATATATATATATATATATATATATATATATATATACATATAGCTGTCTATCTTCTACATTTACAGATATATATCTGTCTCTATGTCCATGCATGTTTGGCTCATGTTTTGGCCTGTACCTCATTCTCTTGGCAATTGACATGGATGATCGCAGCACTGAAGTCAGTAACTAGTGCTGACACTTTTGTGTTTCAGACTTCATCTCCTTCTACATATATGTTCTAATACATATAACTGTGTAACTAGCAACATTTTAAGTGTATTAGACCAGTAGTTGACATATATCCCTATTCGTACCACATTGTGGCACACTTTGTCCACACTTCTTCCATTAACAGGCTGTGTGGTATGATATTACTACATTTTCTGTACTGTTCACTGACTGTGCTGGATGATATGCTTGTGAAAACATCAGGATTATGTATATCTGCCATGGTTTAGTTGTAAATCACTTTGTGTGTGGAGTTTAGGGTCCTGTGTTCGAGCCTTGCAGAGACAGTTTATTTTTGTTGCTGGGCAGAACATAGCCCGTTGGATACAGAGTGATTAAGGCACTTTAAAGCAGTTGTAAATGGGTTTGTGTGGGTTTGCGCGGATGTAAGCACTGCTAACTTCCAGTTACAGTTTTTTATACTCTGTTAGCTTCTAAATTGCTTAACCTGTGTAAGCATAGCTTACCCCCATGCAAACACGCTGAAACCTGCTTACTGCTACTTAAAAGTGTCTACAACCGCTTACCCCCACACTAATTTCTTTAAAAGAAAAGAAAAAGAGGTGATAGGAAAGTGGTGAAAAAGGGGCACAAAGCGGGAAAGACAGTAGGCAAGATAGCTAGGGAAAGCTGATTTTTTAGAAAGAGGTTATCACAATGATGAAATAGACAAAACTATATCAGATGCTTGGTCTATGAGGGACTCAAGATGTAAACCATATTTTCAAACACCAGTTGCAAACAGTTCTCACAACAATAATACCATTGGTACACCAAACTCTGATTTTAGAGCAGTGTTTCAGTTTGCAAGTAATGTGAATCAATATACAGATATCATTAAAAAGCACTGGCACATTTTACAAGAAATTCCTAGCCTACACTCAACTGTTGTTAATGTACCTAGATTTAGTTTTAGGAATAATTTATCACTTAAACAACATTTATGTAACAGAGACACTAAGAAAACTGTCTGTGCCTCTACACGTCAAGGTAATTTTCCTTGTAGGTCATGCGCAGCTTGTGCATATATTTATAGTACTAATCCATATGTTCATCCTATGAGGAATTTTGAATTTTACTCCTATACATATGCTGACTGCAAGACCACAGATGTTGTGTATTACTGCTTCTGCCAAAAATGTCACGTTTTTTATGCTGGGAAGACCAACAGAAATCTAAAGGACAGAATTCTAGAACACATACGGGATATTAGAAACAATAAAAAAACTAATGCACTTGCTCATCATGTCATGAACACAGACCCCTCACATTCTTTTAAGTTTTTCGTTTTACAACATATTTATAGGAATATGAGAGGAGGGGACATAGAAAACTTTACTGAGAGTTGTGAACAAAGGTGGATTATCAAGCTCAATGCTGATAAATATCCAGGGTTAAATGGATCTACATCATTAGTCCCTTTCCTTAAAGCTAGACGTCTTTTACACAAATAACATTTTTAAATATTTTTCAAACATTTTTAAATACTTTATAATATTTATACATATTACATTAACATTTATATTCTATTACATTTATATTTTTTATACATTTTATATTTAACACACATTTCTTTAAGACATACATATACATATATATACATTTCTATTATATTATGTTTTATTTTAGTATTATTACAGTTACAATACTCACTTTTAAATGATATATACAGAGTTTTAATATATGTCCATATATGTTCTATACTTATATGTTTTTATGTTGTCATTTTATAGCAGTTTGACTTTGCATCTTGGTTAAATATAACTTTAAATTTTTAAAATGTATGATGTCATTAATTGGGAGTTAATTGAGTGTATAAGTATTTAAGCAACAGAATGTTTTATATCTATGTCTGATGAAGCAACTAATGTTGCGAAAGTGCTCACCTCTCCTTTATGTACTTTTGTTTGTTTAATAAAGACGTTATTGTGTGGTTCCCAGTATAGTGCTGTTTTTACAAGATAGCTAGGGATGTGCAGGAAGGGTATAGGGAAGGTCCATAGCTGCCCATTTTTTTCTACAGCAACAGCTGTGAATATGCAATGAATTTGGAAGTACATTTGAACACTCCAACCCCTGGGAGAGGGGTGAGGACAACAATAATATGTTGTGATGCCAATTAGACCAGATTACATGAGTCCAGTGGACATGTGTGCAAAATTGACAGCTATGTATGGGACGTGATTTTTTTTTTTGTGAACAGATTGCCCTTTTTTTTAAGGTGAGAGTGGAATGTTGGGGAAGGAGAGTAGGTATGGTTGGGGAGGATAAGGTGGGTAGGATGACAGAAAAGACAGACAAGACAGCATACAGGAGTGGTATATGACACATGTGGGGGGAAACACCTTGGATGGGGAGGGGTGTTTGTAAGTCGCAAGCCCATGAACCCCCAAATGTAAACAGTGGGACTGAGGTCCCCACCCATGGGCAGTCACCACTGCACATTCACAGCCCCAAAGGAGGCTGTGTAGGAGGGGCAGGCTCCCTTTCTAATTGTGCCACTCGGCCCTCAAGCTGGCGTTGCTGGTCTCAAAACTCCATAATGAACTCCCTACGCACCACAGCCCGGACCTGAAGATGGGTGACATGTTCCTCTCCACTGCCCACCCCCAGGGGCAAGCCCCATCCCCTGTGGCAGTTCCACCTAAAGGTGGCACAGGGCCAACAGAGGAGAAGTTCCCAGGCTGGGTCCCAGACGTGCTGGTGCCCGGTGCCATGGCCAGCTGAGGTGGGACAGGTGGGTCCACTGGGACTGGCCTTCCCATACAAGCTATGTTGTAGTAGGTTTATGACAGATATGGGTTAGTAATAGTCAACAGCATTCAGGATTAGTTATAACAGCATGCATAGGTATTCCCATTAACCCAAAACACCAGATTTAAAACAGTTGCAAAGCAAGCAGAACACATGCATATATGGAACAACAGTGGCCATTACAACAGCATGCAGGGTTAATTGATGGCAACAGGCCACCAATATGGGTGTATTTTAACATGGCACATGCATGGAAACAAATGTGAATATTTATAGATTATTAGGACATATGTCCAAACATAAGTATGGAGTGTACACATACCGACTGAAGTGTGTCATTGGGTTATTTTTGCACATATGGTAGGGGTAAGAGAGAGATAGAGAGTTCAATTAACAACTAATATATCCTTGTAGTTTTCACAACATTCTTAGTCACTGCAGTGATCTGTCCCTTACATGTATTATTACACTACCCAATGGCTTTATATTGTACACTAGTATGTTTATAGATTATTATATACGTCACCTGTGTCTTACATACAGGCATGACAAGATGCAGGTGTTAATGCAACATATGCTGAGAATTGCTCTCATACAGTTTGGGTAAGGTGCTAGAATGACAGGCTTGTTTTCATATACATTCTCTGAGTATGTACACATCTGACTATCAGTTATATGTCATTAACAGCTGCCTACATTTCTTGGATCATCACACTGATTTTTCAGGGGAACAGGGTACCAGGCTAGTGATGTGAGCCATTTATCTGGACATGCTGGACAGACTGGAACAGTTGTGGGGTATGAATATGCATACAACTTTCTATTTGAACTTTCTAGCACATTCTATACAGTTGGGTGTAATTATGCATACAGCTTTCTGTCTGAACATTGTAACAGAATCTGTACAGTTGTGGGGTATGATTATGCATACAACTTACTAGCCCTACTTGGATTCATACTGCTGTGTGTGACAAATTACAGTTAACATCACAGTACACTGTGCTATCAGGGAATTGATGTGAAGCTTTCTACTGTTTTCTGTGTAAGTCTCCCTCACTTGCACAATATGACTGACCTCTTGGCTCTTCCAACATTGTTAAACAGAGCTTCATACACATTTTAACTGCATAACACAGTGTGGGTAACACTGCTTAATACAACAGTACTATTTATAGTATGCAACAGTTCAACAATATATGAAAGAAGAGTAAACAGATGCACACCAGGGGTTATACCTTTATTCACAGAATATTACATCTTTATTTATACTGGTACGACACTTTCTAAGGCTCTTATATTTATTTGTTATGACAGTACATGCTGAATAATTACTTACCTGCCTGATGAAGCAGCCTTTGCAACCTAGCATCATGGGTTTGCTGGTTCGCAGCCCGCTCATCTACAGCTATCAGAGAAATACAGTGATATTTAGCCATACCTATCCATAGTATACACAAGCTAGGCAATTATTAACTACTTAGCAGAATGGGTACTTACTCAGTACTGGGGAATTAGGCATTTTATACTGCGAGCCCTGGTATTAGCCCTGCAGTAGTCTCTGCTTGTGGTGTTTTACCAGGAGCCATACTATGATTTTTGACTCCTGGATGCCCCAGTGCTGCGCTCTAAATTGAGTGGCTTCACCCACACCAGCCATTCTGCCTGCAGCAGGGAGCTACAACCAGTTATGGGAAGTATTCCTGCCCGTGGGGTTTAAATAAAGCCAAATTCCTGCACTTTCCTTGATTGTCCAGTTTTGAAAAGGCTAAGCTATGGCCACACCTGCTTACCTAAGGTTGGCAGTGCTTAAGGAGGTATACCAATAGGCAGATTGAATCAGCTGCCCTACACACTGTTTACACTTAACAAGCTAAGCTGTGCAGCGGTTAGCATTGCTTAACAGTTACTTAGCATTATATTTGTTTTTGGCAGTAATGTATTATTCATTACAGGTTATATATGTGTCTGGTAGCCATGATTCATGTGTGCATACACTGTATGTGGTCCTGGGGACTTTTACAATTTATTACGATGACACCTCACATCTGTGCTTACTGCAGTACTCCAATTCACATATTTATGTGATGTAGCTGGGTATACAACATAAGGCTGTATAGAAAGTACTTTCACATGTTCAGCTTGTTTTTCTATGGAGAGGTTTGTTTCTTAAAACCTCACTCTTATGTACTGTTGTGTTGGCTTAGTGGTTAAGTACTGTGACTGTAGTGTACAGGGTCCTGAGTTCAAGACTTGCAGAACCTGTTTATTTTGTTGCTGGGCAGAACACAGACTGTTGGGTACAGAGTGATTAAGGCACTTTAAAGCAGTTCTAAGTGGGTGTGCGTGGGTTTGCCCATAGCTAAGCAGTGCTAACCTCCGGTTACAGTTTCTTACACTCAGTTAGCTTCTACTTTGCTTAATCTGTGTAGGCAATGCTTACCCCCACGCAAACACACTTAAACACGCTTACTAGTGCTTATATATGCTTACTACTGCTTATTTGTGCTTAAATCTGCTTACTAGTGCTTTATTCATTATGACACGGACATTTCACATGTGCATTTAATGCAGTACTCCAGTTCACATTTAAATGTTATTTAGTAGGTTATACAGCAAAAAAAAATGTTCATATACAGATTTCACATGGAAAAGAGAATGTGTTGCAGTGAGACTCAAACCAGAAATGCCTGCATGTTAGGCAGATGCTTTGCCCACTACACTATTGCTGTGTTGCTTCATTTGCATATATCTTCCTTATTATCCTCTTTAGCCTTTTAAGCTACTTTAACCGTAGCTAAAGGATGGGCACACCCGCGCACCTACACTTAGCTTTAATCGGTGTTTAAAAAAAAATAAAATTGTTTCTTTGTTTACTTTTTCAGTACTGCTGCTGTTGTACACATGGGGAACTGTTGGTGGGGATATGTGGACAGCTATGAGTGATCTCGCTCATCTCTTAACACTTTCTGCTTTTCTACATTGCAGGGGTGTGTTTATTCTGAGAGCTCTGCTCTCAGACATGTCCCCTCCACTCATATATGCTCCGTGTTCGCCTGGGAGCTTGGGCAGCGCGCCTTCATTAATATGCATGGCGTGCTGCCATCCTGCTCCTAAATGGGTGCTTCCGTGAATAGTGAATCCGGGGGAATGTCTATATCACTTACCTGTATGGCCTAAAAAACACATACAGAATAGCAAAATAAACACTATAAAAAGAGTATAAATTCCTACACTATATAAATAATAACTATAGAAATAAAAACGACAACATCTCATAGTGATACCACAAGATTAACCGATTAAACTATAACATTTATATGTTTAATGATACACTATTATATATTATACATTTTAGATGTTATGAAATTCGAAGTTATGGGTTTTAGATGGTCTGGTCTCGATGTTCTGAATTTAGATGTTATGGGTTTTAGATCTTTTGAAGGGGACCCATAAATATATATATATAGGTGTGTGTGTGTGTGTGTGTGTTTGTGTGTGTGTGTGTGTGTGTGTGTGTGTGTACAGAATTTTTTTTTAGCAGAATAATAGCAATTTATGGTCATTAGTAGAGGGGGGGTTAGTTCCTCCAATTAGGTAGTATATAGTTGTAGCGTATTCTTGCGCTGTACCACCAAAGAAGGCAGGACCATGAAGGCCCAAGAGTCGCTGTGCAGATTATGTTAAGAATTGCATATGTGGTGTACTACATTTTTTACTATAGAGATGTAGTTCAGTTTTATTTTTCATGTATGTGTGTTGGAGGATCCTGGCACATAACTATAGCCACTGCTTCCCCTGCTTAAGTACCCAGTTTGAGACATGTCCTTCCTGTAGCTTTTCTATGCTCACATTTTGACCCCCACCACCAACAGTAAATAGCTCTGTGGAATGCCAGTGCCATGAGTTCCCAGTTACATAAACATCATGACATCTGCATTATTGTCTGTGATATCCACTCTAGTGTTTGTTGTTTTTTTGCTGATGAAATTTACAAGGCAGGACCTTTTACATTACTTCTCACAGACTGAAACATGCAGACCAAATATTGAACACAGGTGCAGTTACTTTAATTTTCAATTAGGAATTTCACAGCATGAATAACAGTGTTATTTATCAGTTCCTTCAATGTTAATATTATTTATAAGGTTATTTGTTAATAAACAATATAGCAATGAAACTATGGCAGATCACTTTAGTGTGTAACACTGTGGAATATGGAACATAAAGCAGTCAAAATGACAAATATCTGGGAAGCTCTGTATTTACATAGTTTTTTTTTTTTTTTTATCCACAGTGGTTCACTCACCCAACCTCAGCTAGCCCAATTATCCCAGTCACAGTTCAAATCTCCAGCAGATACCTAGAGGTCTATCTACAGGGAGAGACCTGCCCAAGCTGACATCTGAAGAAGGGAGGTCAGAGTACAGTACATACCCAGGCAAGTGTTGTGGTAGACTGACAGATAAGCCATCCTTTGAACATGCAGGGTTTTTATAGCTGAATTGAAGTGTCCCAACATGCTGAGAGGCAACCTTTAGGATGGGTGGGTGGTGGAATGGCCTGTCTGAGCATATACCTTGCCTCTGACAACAGGATGGCCATGCCTCATTCTGTCCCCTTCATAGTTATCCCTGTATACATTCCAAAGGCCCCACCCCCTGTCAAAGTTCAGTCAGTAATACCCAGCACACCCCTCACCTTGCAGATGGGCATGCTGCTCCTCCATGTGTCGCTTCGTCAGTCACCCAAATTGATAATTAAACTTGGATTTCCTGATCAGTAGCTAGAGTCTTGTTCCTGTAAACCACCAGAGTGATGTTTACTTCACCATATTTACTGAAATTCCTCTATTCTGATGTTGAATGACTATAAGATATGTTGTGCAAAGTGATTCTGGTGCTTTATATTGTGTTAACAAGAACCAGTTATCATGGCAGTGATACTAATGAAATTACTTAGGCAGTGCCTTTAAGTGGCTTCATTAGTATAACTGACTGAGAACTGCTGCCACTGTGCATTGCACCATCCATACATTTCATAGTGTACTGTAAACATCATGGTGAACTTGAAGCATATCTCACCTATATGCTTCTATATATGGCATGTGCATGTCTACAGCACAGTTGGAGAATGCTACAGCCATGTCCTTGAGTTATGTTTTAGCACTAAATTGAGTGACATATGATTCACAAAAATGTGTCTAAGTGAGGCTACCATTTTGTTTCTCAAGTCAACCTGACTGACTGGCTATGTGTAATTAAAGAAATGGTGAATGGAGGCCTTTAGCTTGGTGTTCCACGGTGATTAGAATTTTCCTGTTCTTTCTGTACTATTAGGCCAAGAACATGGTTATAGTTTAAAGAAAGGAAAGTGGCTTTTTCCGGGTTAAGGAAACAGTGGTACATCCATAGAAGGTTAAAAAGGTTAAATACAAACGTCCTTATTAGGACAAAGAGAAATACACAGTTCACCAAAACGTCATCTTTAGGGCATTTCATATAACAGGACAACCTACTACCAGAAAGTTAAATATAAAAATACAAATGTCCTTATTAGGATGTAGAGAACTACACAGGTCAGTGAAATGCCCCCTTTAGGACGTTTTTGTAAGAGCAATTTTTGTCTGTTAAAATAAACATCCTTATTGGGACGACCTAATGACAAAAGGTTAAATACAACAATACACGTGTCTTTATCAGGACAAAAATTAACACAGTTTGCTGAAATGCCCTCTTTAGGACATTTCATGTTACAGAGATTTTTTTGCCATTTATAAATAATGTCCTTAATAGGGCGACCTGGAAAGAGAAAGCTACTAAAAGATCTTAGAAACATCCTTCTAAGGACATATCACTACTTGCTTAACCCTAAAATAGCCACTTTCCCCTTCTTTAATGCTGGGACTGTGTTCTTGCCCTAATTGTCTTCAATGATCCGGCCACAAAACATCAAGAGACCTGAGTCTGCTATTTCTAGGTTCACTGAGGCTCCTACGTTTTTTTTTTTCATTTTTTTTTTTTGTTTCAGCACATGAATTTTGGGGAACATCTGCTGGGTAGTTATGATGTCCAAGGTGATGTCTGACATGTGCTTCCTCGAATACTGATCCTTGCCACTGTTACTGCCTATTCTTTTGAGCAATACCACCATGTCTGATGAGATCAAACGTGGTGCCAACCTGACCTACTTCACCAATGGGAGGGAGAGGTTCAGATGAAGTGCAGATACATACTGTAAGTGTTTTGTTTCAGTACCATTGTCTTCTCTTGTCTTAATTTTTGCAAGTGGGCTTAATGGTATGTACATTCATTCTGAGCAGTAGCAGAGTGGCAAATGAACATTTTTGGGTGCAAGAGAAGGTGAGAAGGCCCTCTAGGTAGCAGAGCTCATATGTGTTGTGTAGTACTCTGGGCCATGTCTGCATTGGTGTTTTTCTCATAGATAATATTCTCTCATAATATCATTCTTCTGGAGGTCTTGTTGCAATGAATGAAGGGGAGCATCCCAAACCAACCCAGTCTGTGACAGCCACTGTATCTGATGTCGGGTAACCAGGGGCCAGCAGGTCCAACTCTCAGCTGGTGGGACAGGGGTGATGAATGCTCCAGTGTTGAAGCTGACCTAGAAGAATCACTAACTCTTTCTATCTATGCCTGTCAAGAGGAGTTGTGAAGGATACTCTTCTGAAGGAGGACAAGGAGTCTCCTGGCTTGAGATTCAGAAGCTGGTCACTGCTGAGGTGTTTTTACAGCTGGACAACATGTGCACTAGAAATTTCAAATGTCTTCAGATGTAACCTGTCAAGTCAGTAGACTGGCAGACCACATTCTCCAGGGAGCAAATTTACCTTATCATTGGCCACCCAGGATGGAGATGCCTGGGTTTTATAGCCCCTGAGATGGTCTATCAGGCAGTTATGTCAGAAGCCAAGCTTATGCTCATCCTGGTGTGCTCTATCAGTTGAGTTACTTTCAGCAATCCTTGCTTGTTGTGTGACCCTGTCTATCACCATTGTCCACCGAATGCATGTATGTGACCATTCATTGTTCCCCCTCACATTTTGTGTGGAAATTGCCATTGCCTATCTGAGTTGGCATTCTACTCTGGGCTGTCTCCCACTACAATCCACCCTTTTCCCTCATTTCCATCCACAGGTATCACTCAGTACCTTTCTACCCACACTTCATTTGTAAACCATACAAAATACTTTTTTTCCCCAGCAAATGTATTTACCCCCTCCATTCCACATTTCATACCTAGAGGTTACCCTTTGCTGTTGCCTCTTCTTGCTGCTTTTCCCTTTCCTTCTTTCTTTTCTACTCATTTCCTCTCCATTTATATGCTGAACAAGACTGCCACTGAACTCAGTGCACTGTTAGTGGTGTGTTTGTTGACCGCTTTGTTCATCAGTACTCCCTTATTGTGTTGGCTAGGTATTAGCTACAGTTACATGTTGCTACATTGCATTCATGAGTGCACATTCTCTTGGCCAGTCGAGCTTGCCTTAGCTGTGGCATCAGCCATTGGTGTTACTGTAGAAACGCTCATGATTAGTACTGTTCTTTCTGCTACTACTACTATTGTGCCTCTTTTTATGTGACTCTTTTTGGGGTATGCAAACACAATCTATTGCATAATACATGGCTGATTATCTCTGGTGTGTTCTATACAGGAATCTGTCACAGTCATGTAATACACAGACATAAACAAATATTTGCATAGCTATGAGTTATGAATGAGCTGTGTATGTAGGGTGACAACAAAGATATGATACATATGCCATTCCTTGCATTTTGAATTTTTTAAATTAATATAAGTACAAGGCATATGAAATTGCAGTTTACAGAATCAACAAATATTAATAACAATGGCAAAGGACAATATCCATCTATCCATGTATATGTCTCTCTCTCTCTACACACTCACACACACACACACACACACACACACACATATATATATATATATATATATATATATATATATATATATATATATATACACATATGTATATGTATAAAGATAGATTCATAGGGCAGATGCAGAAAAGTTCCCATACGATGTAAGGCTGGAATGCACCATGTAGTAACCATGTTGGATCCAGAGACAGCCCCACCACAGTGGTAAAGCACCATTATGGGCTGTCTTTGAGCTGACTACAAATGCTAATGATCCATTCAGGAGAAGCAGCCTTTGATAATTAGCCATGTTCCTCTCCCAATGAAATGCAGAGAATCACTCAGCTGTGTAAGTTATATCAGCAGCACCCCAGGGTGGGTTTGGTATAAGTTTTAAGGTCTTTGCCTCATAAACACAAGATACATGGTTTGATTCTGACATTTGGTTGTTGGCTAGGCTTAAAATGGCCCTTCAGGTCAGTTAGCCTAGTATTACCCTAGTATATAACTATTAATAAACACAGCCAAAAATCTTGTGTTTACCTGATCATGTTAGAGGAAAGTACTGTGGAATTTAGTGGACAGGTAGTATTGGGGCATTGTGTGCATGTATGTATGTCAATGGCTGCATGTGTGTGTTAAAGTAATGGTAAGGGCTCTACTTTAGTGACTGTGTGTGTGTGTGTGTGTGTGTGTGTGTGTGTGTGTGTGTGTGTGTGTGTGTGTGTGTGTGTGTGTGTGTGTGTGTGTGTGTGTGTGTGTGTGTGTGTGTGTGTGTGTGTGTGTGTGTGTGTGTGTGTGTGTGTGTTATGGGTGAGTATGTCAGTGAGTGTGACGGGGGAGTTGTGTGTATTTGTGTATGTATGAATGCATGAATGTGTGTGTGGCTTATCTCCAATCTGCCCTAAAATACAGACGGGAGTCCTGTATCCCAATGTGGCGGGAAGTCCATGACTCTCCCAGACTAATGTGCCTGCACCAACTAATAGAAATGAGAAACTCTCTACCTAAGGCATCACTGTTACTGCATACTCAATGACCACAATTACAGTGCCTCCCAAGCAACAAAAACATATACCAGAATAGCTCTTCTACTTCATTCAACCAAAGAACATACACTGCTACTGTAAACCCATTCTTCAAAGCAATTTATACAACCAAGGAACGTAAACTGCTGCTGTAATCCCATTCTTCAAAGCAAATGATCATTTACTAAGTGACACAAAATGATAGATTGATATTGTATTCTACACCAATAAAACCCATTCAGTCACATGTGCATTCAGTGTATATGTATATATATATATATATATATATATATATATATATATATATATATATATATGGGAACACTTCACATAATCGAATTATTGAAATCTCTAATTTCATATGGTCGAGACCATATGATCGAGATTTTAATAAATCAAATGTGTGTAGTGTTTAGAAATAACACTTTACTTACCTCAATGCATTACATGCACACAGAGGCAACCATTGTTGCATGCCTTGTGTGTACGTAATGTTGTATTTGTTTTGTGGTGTTGGCAGGAAGTAAAGAAATCTCCCGTTTTGCACTTCCGCATACAGCGCAAGACGGGAGATTTCCCATCTCCCCACTGTAGCGCGATCTTGGAGTTGGTATATTTAAGTGGGGGGGTTTGGGGGGCACAGCCCCCCACATGGAGGGGTGCAGGGGGGTGAAGCCCCCCTGCAAAAGCGAAGCTTGTGGGTTTTTTTTGTTTTAATGGTTTCCCTTCAGAAGTTCGAGTTTCCAAAACTCGAGCTTTTGGTTTCGGTTATTTGTTGTTCGAGATTTTGGAAATTCGATCTTCTGAAGTGAATCCATATATATAGACAGATAAATATATAAGTTCCCTATTGAAATGTTTGCACTCTAAATGCCGAGTGCCAAAATGCCGAAAAAAAAAGTCTAAAAACACAGGAGAAGAGTGAATCTCAAAGATCGCTCTTCTCCTCTCCACACACACTCACCAAACTTGCATATACCATCTCTGAGATTACCATACCTTGGAAAAATGGGAATATTCCAAGAAATATCATTTTGGACTAAGTATATGTAAGTCTGTTCTTTAGGCCATTCAGTCTCTGTATACGAGAAACAGTCTAGTGGTTCCCAACATTTTATATAGTAACCTATATATATTTAGGTCTATCTAACTTTATATATATATATATATATATATATATATATATATATATATATATATATATATATATATTTGTGTGTGTATATATTACACACATACACACACACACATGTATATATATCCATCTATCTTATGTCAGTGTGTGTGTGTGTGTGTGTGTGTGTGTGTGTGTGTGTGTGTGTGTGTGTGTGTGTGTGTGTGTGTGTGTGTGTGTGCGTGTGTGTGTGTGTGTCTGTATCTGGTAAATCTCAGTATCATGCTATTGCATTACAGAACAGAAGAGAAAGTAAGACAAAGACAAATTATTAATTAGGTATGACTCATGCATATCTGTGCATCTTGACTTCACACATTCTAAGTAGATATCTCTCATATATGTTGAAAATGTATATGTGTGTGTGTGTGTGTGTGTGTGTGTGTGTGTGTGTGTGTGTGTGTGTGTGTGTATTATATGATCAGCAAGTAATATCTCAAGATGTACAGATAGGCTACTATTATTTGCATTAATGATATATACAGAGTGTTATAAACCTTTGATAGTTAAGCTTCTTATCAACCCTTTTACACATTATTTTTTTTAAGTTGCTGTCCTACTTTTTCTAACATAGGTAGTATGTACTGCTTGCTGAGTGACATTCAAAGGAATTGCTAAGTGTTATAAGAGCAGTAATACAACCAAAGAGCCTTTGTTGGCTGAAGCACAGATGGTCTGCATCTCATTTACTTTTCATCCTCCAGCAAACTTTCTGTTGTGTCTGTTTTAGAACAAGGGTTTTCCTTGTGTATGAATGTATTTATTTGACCATTGACAGGTGGCAGATCCTTTTCTTTTTTCATATGAAACTCTTCAAAGAAGATCTATCTTTTTTTGTTTGTTGTTTTGTTATGAAGTATGTTGTACCACTTTTCTGAGCAGCTGGAATTCTTAAAGTTTACTCACTTGTTTGTATCAGCTAATAAGTAGCATTTAGGTAATATTTTAGTTAACTGTTGCTTTCTCTATGAAGGTATCTCATTTATGCCATTTCAAGAATGAAGACCTAAGAGAAGTTAAGTGAAAAGAAGTTGAGCTCAACTATCTATTTTGCAAAACGTGCTGAAATTCTGCTGATGAAGGTAATTAATTTTGTATAACAACTTCTGCTACCATGACTAGAAAACCTTCATTCTTCTGTAAATGATCAGTGGTGATTTCTTCAGTGACTATGGCTACTGGTGTGTTAAATCATGTAGCTAATAAAGAGCCAGAACCTATTATGTGAAAAGATGCAGTTAATGTTTCTGGTAAACACTAGAAGTGACGATATAGATAAGGGAGAAATCACTTCTGTTTGTGTCAAAAGTCCATTAGTCCATTACTCAAGCAGAGATTGTTCTGGCTTCACAATTTTAAGTCAAACTGATGAATTCTACTAGCTCTTGACTTTTACGATGAGGAACATTGTTTTATTAATTTGAAATACAACCTGCGGAAATATATTTACAGAGTGTCCAGTATATTATTATTATTATAGGAAACAAACATGCTGAAATGGTCATGCAGTAGTTAGGACTGCTGCATTATAACATATGGCTCTCCATTTTATTTCCTTAGTAAGGTCCATGCTGTGTGGAGCTGCTCTGTGTCCACAATGCTTTTATACATGCTGCAGTAGCCACCCACATACCAAAGGCATTCCACAGATGAAACCACAGTCATCTTAGTATCTCTTAGGCATGCATACATTGTGGACATGTGTGTGTGTGTGTGTGTGTGTGTGTGTGTGTGTGTGTGTGTGTGTTTGTGTGTGTGTGTGTGTGTGTGTGTGTGTGTGTGCACATGTGTGCGTGCATGTTTGTATGTTCCTGTGTGTATGTGTATACCCTGTGATGCACTGCTGGCATAGCTCAGTTCAGTTTCTTTGTCTTACACAAATGATTGCAAGGACAGACCTCAGATTCACCATGACACCTGAACTGGGTAAAGCAAATAAATGGTCAACAAATGAATTAATACATGGTTGTACTCATCTGCTGGTACATCTTGCTAACCTCATTACAGCAGTTGACAGGTACAGAGTAATATCAAATCAAGAAGTCATTGATAAAGCCATGATTCAGAATCTGGTGCACAATGTCTGCAGAAAGGTGTAGACTGCTGGAACATGCCTAAGGAATGTCCTTTTCAAAGCACATCAAGTCATTATACTATATGTATGAAAGGAGCTATGACATAATGAAACTTTTTAAACCAACAAAATCATCTTTGGAACCAGGTATGCAAAACATACCATACAGCTCATAGTCTGCAGAAATATGGGTTCCTATCGCGTGATTGAAAATTGTAAATGGTGATCACGTATTGAGCAAACCCGATTGCTTGAAACATTGAAACATCACGCACGTAACATGGAAATCGCCATAGGGAATATTTTCCCTTTACTTCAATGCAGTGTGATCTCGGAGTAGGAATATTTAAGTAGCAGGGGTGTGGGGGGTGCAGGGGGGATTGCCCCCCTGCCTACAGTGTTTAAGTAAGTATCGTTTTTTATTTTTATTTTTTTATTACATTTTTGAAATTTCAAACATCGCTCATATGGTGTCGACCATACGGTGTTCGATGTTTGAAACTTTCAAAAATATAATATAGACCCCAAAAACATATAGTTTATGTATTATAATGTACTCAAAATGAATGGGGCACTATAGCTACAGAAATGTTTATAGAATGTCTCAAGATACATCCAGTAGATGTTGAGCTCTGTAGCAGCAAAATATCCTTTAAAATGTTATATAGATAGATGAATAGACAGATAGACAGGCAGACAGAGATGTAGATATGTTGCTTCATAAATGGACATTGGACACATTCTTATGGCAGCACAACACATAAGATAGGTAATATAAAAGAGAATTTACCACAATGAAACAGATAGGTGCCCTCATATTCTAAACTATATCTGATATTAGCACAGTAATGTCTTCACTGTTTTGAGTGGACATCCTGTAGAAGAATTAGTATGGCACGTTACAAAGCTGGGTGTGTATCCTTTTGTCTATGGATGTGTGTGTGTGTGTGTGTGTGTGTGTGTGTGTGTGTGTGTGTGTGTGTGTGTGTGTGTGTGTGTGTGTGTGTGCGCGCGCGCCTGTGTGTGTATGTGTATATGCAAAGGAATAACATGCAGTGCCACCACAACTGAAATGATACTACGTAAAGATCACACAAAAAATGGCAAGTGACAAACTAAATACACGAGACTGTAACTCATAATGGTGTAAAATTAAGTTCCACTGACATATTAATTCCACACAGAGTCCAGTTCCTCCTGAGTACCTATAGTTAGAAGTGTACATCCAGTTTAGTAATTGTCATGTAGCAGAACTGCAGCACATGATTTCATGGATAAGTCAGGTTGCAGTTCTTCACATTGTCCCCACCCCCATTAAACATACAAATGCACTGCTCTGCATTTTGACTAGTCTTTATTTGACACTTACTATTCCAACATCTTCAAAACTCTCATTAAAACCATAGGTGTAAGATTAGATTTTATACAGTACCATCTTGTCACTTTTATGTTGAAACCATTTATCCTGCTGTTTCATTTAAGTATTAGGCTAGCTGCCCTTGCTGGCCAATTTAAGCTGATTCAGTTTCCCTTTTAGTGATGAAATTAAGTTATCCCATTTGATGTTAGACTGGCCTTACCCATCCCATGGTCAGTAATTATATATTATCCCTAATGAGAATAACTGAGATCACAACATGGATAATTTTAGGGAATCCATGTGTGAATAGGATAAAGCATTTAGGTGCTACCTATGTCCATTAGTAGTACAGGGGTAATCCTGGGGTAAACCTTCTGTTTCCATTCTGTAGAACAAAGGTTCACTTGAATATTGACAGGGATGACAGAGATTTATAATCACATAGATTCTAACTGATTCTACTCAGTAAATATAATGAGAGCTGCAGGATTAACAGAGAAACTCAACATAGAGCTAATCGGAGGAAGGGCACTGAGCAAAACTCTGATCTGTGATATATAACATTAAGTATCCTGTTTTTTGCTTATTTTTCTAGTTATTTGTAGAACTTTTATTGTCTGCTGCATACTTTTCACTGCATTGTATAGCTATAAACTAATCTGCACAATTGTATTAAAATTGGCTGCCTCACAGGGCCTGATAAATAAGGTTTTTACTGTCACACTGTTTGTAAATCTTTTCTAGCTAGTTTCACTGTGTGTAAGGTATTAACTGGAAATTTTCTCCATTTGTTAAACATCTGTTTGTGTTTGTTCTGATTTCCTGCTAAGGAGTGTATCATTTAACTGATTTAGGCCACTTGGTGGCTTTGCAGTTTTCCGTCCCTACTGTAAATTTGATCTGAGACACTCTTCCTAGCCTAGTGACATTAGATCATTCAACCTAATACAGAGAGAATATTTGAGAAGGCCAACACACTTAGTTTCTTAAACTTGAATTATCTTCTGCTCCTCCTTTCTCCCTTTCCACTTTACTAAAAAAAAACTAAGCTAGTTTCCTGCCTTTCCTGTAACTAGTCTAGTGACTAGTCCAGATACAGATTTGTTGTATCCAGGACTGTTTGCAAGCTTCTGATTCCCTCAAGCCTTTCTGTATTGGAGAGAAGCCTTCTAGCATATCAGTGAGAGTGGTAAGCACTAGGTAGCCTATCTATCACAAGACAAGTGGTTTCTGGCCCAGAAATCATAGTAGTATTAGCCATTTGGGCAGTTTTTTCCATTTCTTTCCCCTTTCTGGTTTAAAAGCCCGTGTTTGCACTTTTCCCACCTTTTCTGTAACTAGTCTAGTCCAGATACATATTGCTGTATCCAGGACTGTTTGTAAGCTTCTGAGCCCACCCCAGCATTTATGTGTTGGAGGGAAGCCTTCTAGCTTATCATTGGGAGTGGTAAGCACTACTTAGCCTATCTACCACAAGAGGAGTCTTTTCTGGCCCAGAAATTGTAGTTTATTGACCATTTGGGCAGCTTTTCCATCTCTTTTAACTTTCTGGTTTAAAAGCCTGTGTTTGCTCTCGTTTACCACCTTTCCTGTAACTAGTCTAATGCAGATACAGATTTGCTGTATCCAGGACTGTTTGTAAGCTTCTGAGCATTGCCAATGTCTGCTCTTCAATTTTTTCCCTTAGATCTACTAGTTCTCTCCTCTCCTGCACTTTTACTAGCTTATTAGTCTAGCACTGTACCAGACTTCTTGTAGCAATTATTGTTCCACACAAAAGTGCTACCAGCACTAAACGTTCTAGAAGGAAACAGCTCTAGTACTTATTATTAATGCCCACCCCTCCAGGCATGTCTAAAGGTCAGTTCTCTGTGCATTATTCTATTAACCTGGTGAATTTGGCCATCCTGAGGCAATGCAGCAACTGCCTCAAGTATACTGACAACCCTCTCCTCTTATCTCCCAAAACTCAGACTTGTGAGAGATGCACTTATATATCCAAATTGGAAGCCACACACTCTCCAGCCAAGACCAGAATAGCTGGTCAAGAGGAGAAAGTCAACACTTGCACCACAACACATGGAACACATAGCTCCACAGAACACACAACAGCACTGCCTTCACATAAAAACACAAACCATACACCCACCTTCACGAAGGATCTCAATAAAAATCTACCCGAGAATTCCAAGGCAGAAACGCACTTGACCACCACAACACAACACTAGTCATGAGACACATAACTCTTCTAAACAGCGTGCCACTCAACCAAAGCTCCTAAGGCAAAACAGCATGCCCAACACACTAGTCATAGGTGACTCGATAGTGAGGCACACTGATGTCCCATTCACTAGGATGAATAAGGAAAAAGTAACAGTCAGCTGCCTGTCAGGTGCCAGGATCCACCACATAACACACACACTCAGGTTCCTCAACAACAGGTACAAATATGACTCTGTCATTCTACATGTGGGTGTGAATGACCTGAGACATACCTCACTGGACTACATGAAAAGAGATATAGAGGAGCTCTCAGATTATGTAGCCCAGGTGGGTTTGAACCTAACCCTGAGCATCATCCTACCATCACCCAGAATGATACCACAATACAAGCAGAAAATGATTGATTTCAATAACTAGCTAAGTTTCTGGTGTCATTCTAAGGGGATCCAGTATCTGTCTGCCTGGGATGACATGATAGACAGACCTCAATGCTTTGCCAGAGATGGCCTGCATCTGTCACCCTGGGCTTCCAGATACTGGCCAAGGCTCTTGCCACCACTAAAGTGCCTTTTTAGGTGGTGTTCCAAAGATCAAATTACCACTGTAAAAGCTACAAACAAATGCAATCTGAGGGTCACGCTGCTCAATGCTAGAAATCTAAATCTCAAAATGCACTCACTCAAAGCACTCTTTAACATGGAGAACATCGACATTTGTGCCATAACAGAGGCCTGGTTTAAGGCACCAGAAAGCACCCCTGCACTCCCAGGCTATAACTCATTCCACACCTTTCAATCCCAGAACTTGGACTGAAGCTCCAAAAGCAGAGGTGTTTCCATATTCATAAAGGATGGGCACACCTTCATACTAGTAGCCCAACATAACGCATCTGAGATACTTCAGGTGCAGCTAACATTGGGTAAGACAGTGATTCAGGATGTAGCCTGCTATAGGTCCCCAACCATGTCACAAGACTCACACTCCAGAATCCTAAGAACCCTGGAGAATATTAGGGTCCAACCTAACACTCTCATACTGGGCGACTTCAACTACCCCTCCATTAACTGGGAAAACTACTCATGTAGCAATACACTTGCCCAATGTTTCCTGGAATTCATTAATTCCAGTGCCCTGGTCCAGCTCGTTCTTACCCCCACTAGAGGTAGCAACATCCTTAACCTGGTCGTTACTAACATCAGCAACCGTTACTCTACACCAGTAGTTAACTCCTCCCTGGTTAGATCCGACCACAAGCTAATCACCCTGGAAATCCACATCCCTCCCACCCACCACCCCCACAAAGGTAACCACCATGAAAAACTTCTCAATGGCTAACTTTGGGCTCCTAAAAACAGAGGTGGCTAACTTCACGGCACCCATGCAAATGGAGAATAGTTGCATGACCACCTTATCATACATCAATGCATGGTACGAACACATACACAAATGCATGGATCTCACCATACCCAACAGAAGCAAGGCGCTCTCCTCCAAAAAAGGAAGATAATCTGGTGGTCCCCTGCCATAAACAAACTCTACAACAGAAGAAGGAAACTGATGTGGAATAAGGTGAAGTCCCAAGACTGGAAAAACTCCCTTATCAGCCTCAACAAAAAGTTGAGATCCCTCATCATATCCTCTAAAGCTAGCTATGAAAACAGAATTGCAGCAGATAGTGAAGACAAACACAAGGCCTTCTATAGTTATGTAAAGAATCTCCATGGCAATGCCCAGATTTGCTCTGAGCTGCTGCACAAAGGTACCTCCTATACTGAGCCAACAGAAATTGCCAATATACTGGCTGACAGATTCAGTACCAACTTTACCTCACCCCCCCCCAAGGGACCAGTCACAATACCAGTAGATTGTCAGTCACCCAGTATTACTGCTGCACAGGTTAAAACAGCACTATCCAAGGCCAATAATACAGCTTCTGTGGGAACTGACAATATCCCTGGCTGTGTTATACATGAACTACAGAGTGAACTGGCACCTCACCTGTGTGCCCTGTTCAATCACAGCCTCACCTCAGGCTTTGTCCCTACCAAATTATGCACTGCTACAGTCATCCCTCGCCACAAAGGAGGAACAACTACAGACCCTGGGAACTATCACCCCATTAGCCTGACGAGTCTGATATGCAAAGCTATGGAACACATCATCATGGACCTAATAAACAAGGATATATGGAATCTTCAAATTCTGGATCCCACACAGTTTGGTTTTGTGAAGGGTAGATCATGCCTGCTCAACTTGGTCAACTTCTTTGAGTCAGTCACCAGAGCTGTGGATGAAGGCAAGGTGGTTCATACAGCCTACCTTGATCTGGCCAAGGCCTTGGATACCATTCCCCACTCAGGAATCATAGAAAAACTCACTAAGCTAGGCATCAACCCCTATATCACTAGGTGAGTTGCAAACTGGCTCACAGGTAGAACCCACAGCATGAAAGTAGCTGACTCCAAGTCAGACTGCTGACCAATCACAAGTGGAGTCCCACAGGGTTTGGTCCTGAGTCCTCTCCTGTTTGGTATCTACTTCTCTGAAGTCCAGGTCAACACGAAGGGACTCTGGCTGACAAAGTTTGCAGATGATTGCAAGTTGGGAATTATTATTAACTCCCCAAGTGATGTTGACATCCTACAGAAAGGTCTCACTGAGACCAACGACTGGTGTCAGAACCATGGCCTTAAGCTCAATGCCAAAAAATGTGTAGTCATCCCCTTTGGGAAAAACCTGTTTCCCATAAATTACCACATTGATGGTAGTCCACTGAACACAGAAGGCATTATAAGAGATCTGGGAACACAGGCTGACAGCAACCTCTCTTTTGCCCACCACATTGCAACTGTGGCCAGAAAGTCCCTTCAAGGTGGCAAATTTCATTACTAAGGGTTTTGCATTCAGGAAGAAAGAGGTCATTGTCTCCCTCTACTTTTCCCTCATTAGGCCAATCATTGAGTACCATTTGGCATGTACCTCACTAAAGACCTGCAACAACTGGAGAGGCCGCAAAAGTACCTCACAAAGAGGGTTCTAGGCTTTAAACATTTGTCCTGTATGGACAGACTAAAAAAACTCCAACTATTGTCTGTCTCATATCGCCTACTTAGAGGCACTCTCTGCTTGACTTACAAAACCATGTCTGACCCAGCTCTGTTAGAAATGGTACATCTTAAGAAATCAAGGCAACAAACTGAAAACCTTCACCCGGACAGCAGGTGCAAAGGCCCAAACAACCACAGTAAATCAAAAGAACGGCCAGCACCAAATGAGGAAAAAATCCACTTTTATTATAGACAGACCGGTTTTGGCCCCAAAAAGAGCCTTTTTCAATGTCAAAAAGAAGTGGGTTAGGAACACCCACTTAAGAATCACTGGAGCACCACCAAATAACCAATAAGTAACAGTAATTCATGAATAATTCATTAAATACACCAGAACTACTGAAAACGTTTTTAAACACAAATACCCTCCACCAATGATGCATAACATATCGCAACAAATGTACATACAAAAGCAAAATTGATGCATAAAATATAGAAAGTTTCATACCATATTACAATGAATATACATACAGATGCAAAAATGCTGCATAAAACATAGAGCATTTCATACAGATGTTCATTTAGACCTGGAGGAAAAAGTCCACCAAGTCTAATTATCCAACTTTTTTCCTTCCTAGTTAGCATCTCATGCCATCTGGCTTTAATAAATTTGTGTCCACCTACTTTGTCAATTATAGCAAAATTAAAACAATCAGTACTATGCACAAAAGTGTGTTTATATAGAGCATTAGTAATGACCTTGTTTCTCATATTGCTAAGATGTTCCGAAATGCGTAGCTTCATTGGTCTGGACGTTTGTCGGATATAGGACGCAGAGAAATTACAAGTGGCCAAATAAACAACACAATCACTACTACAACTGGTCAATGATTTAATTTGTAAGACCCATAGTGTACTTTTACTACTAAACTCCTTGGTTTTAACCACGTTTACAAAAGCTACAATGACCATAAGGGAAACACCCCATCAGGGTAGTACCATCCAGAGTGCGTTGGGACTTAATATCGGGTAGGGAAATATGTTTATAAAAACTCAAGTGACCTCCCAAGGTGATCAAAGACAACAGGTCATCCAAATGTCACTGCAGGTTTAATGATTTAGAGCATGTTACAACTTCTGGAACCCAAATTGATACAAACAATGTCATAAATAGTTCATCTGTGGTGTTATCTGAGCTTGACTATGCTGTACTAAATAAAGGGAATTAACTTTATCCCTGGCTTTTTTGTTTCAGAAAACAGTTTTGTGGATGATTTGTTATCTTTCTGTAGATTACTTAATCTTAAATTGTTTTTTAAGGATTCTGAAGATACCAGAGGCCCTAATGAGGCCGGTTTCAGGTTGCATCCTTCTAATTTTATGCCATCTATGAACAAACGTGGAAAATTTTCAAAAATTTATATTGAAGGAGTTACACTTTGGTGGTGATTTTCCGGATGCTTTATTACCTAACAATTTAAAACTGCAGGAAATGTCTTCTTTAAAGAACCTTTATAACAACAAAAACTTGGTAATTATTCAGGCAGACAAGGGAGGGGCCATAGTAGTTATGGATTGGTCTAAATATGAAGTGGAGGCAAATAGACAACTTCAGGATGGCAGATTTTATACGATTATGCCAATAGATCCTACTGTAAGATTTAAGGTTGAAATTGACAATTTTCTTGATACAGCAGTCGATGAAGGTATTATCGATGATAAAACCTGCAATCATCTTAAGGTAAAGGAGCCTGTCCCACAATTTTTGTATTTACTCCGTAAAGTACATTAGAGTTTGAGTGACCCTCCGGGGCACCTAATTGTTTCAGGAAAGGGTTCATTAACTGAACCTATATCAGTGTATCTTCCTAAATATCATAAACCATTGTTAACAGCTGCAAGGGCTAGAATTAAGGATACCATTGAATTTTTAAATATCATTAGTGATACACAATTGGATGTGGACTGGCTGCTTTGCACTTTGGATGTAACCTCTTTATATGCCAGTATCCCGCACTGGGCTGCTTTGATGGCCTTGGAATTCCGGTTGAATGAACTAGCCCTCTATAGCCCTGAATTTAACACCTTCCTGTTATGTTTAACTGAGCATGTACTAATAAAGAATGCCTTTTATTTCAATGGTACTTGTTATATCCAGATGAAGGGTAGGGCTATGGGGGCTTCTTTTGCTCCCATTTATGCCGACCTATTCATGGGTTATTTTGAACACATCATGATTTATGATAATCATAATATTTTTATGCAAGAAATTGATATTTGGAGGCATTTCTTGGATGACTGCTGGATGGTATGGAAGTTGGACATCACATATTTGCAGGAATTTTTAGAGTACCTTAATGACAACAAATGGGGAATCCATTTTACAGTTATCTATGACAAGAAATCTATCTCTTTTTTGGATGTCGTGGTAAATAAACAGGCTGATGGTACTGTTATTAGCTCTGTTTATAGGAAACCCTTTCACTCTAATTCCTTGTTACATGCATCCAGCTGTCATCCAAGACACATTATTAGGAACATTCCAAAATCTCAGTACATGCGTATTCAACATATTTGTTCTAGGAAGGAGGATCTACTATGCTATAATGCTGATCTTACAACTAGATTTATGCAAAGAGGGTAATCTTCTACTCATTTGTCATCAGTTATGAATCAGGTTGACCAAATGCCGAGACATGAATTGTTGACTTATAACCAACAAAAATCTGGTGCTGATACCAAGATTAGGTTCACAACTACTTTTGGCAGAAACACTCAATGTTTGGTTAATCTTGTACAGAGACACTGGGACATTTTACTAGCGGATGAACATCTTGGACAAATTTTGGAGGACAGGTGTGCATTTTCCTTCTGGAGAGAGATCACCTTGGGAGGTCAATGAGTTTTTATAAATGTATTTCCCTACCCAATATTAAGTCCCAATGCACTCTGGATGGTACTACCCTGATGGGGTTTTTCTCTTCTGGTCATTGTAGCTTTTGTAAACGTGGATAAAACCAAGGAGTTTAGTAACCACAGGTCTTTCAAATTAAATCGTTGACCAATTGTAGTAGTGATTGGGTTGTTTATTTTCCAATTTGTAATTGCTCTGCTTTCTATAGCGGACAAACGTCCAGACCAATGAAGCTATGCATTTCGGAACATCTTAGTAATATGAGAAACAAGGTCATTACTAATGCTCTATATAAACACACCCTTGTGCATAGTACTGCTTGTTTTCATTTTACTATCATTGTCAAAGTAGGTGGATACAAATTTATTAAAGTCAGATGGCATGAGATGCTAACTCAGAAGGAGAAAGGTTAGATAATTAGACTTGGTGGACTTTTTCCTCCAGGTCTAAATGAACATCTGTAGTTAATGTTCTATGTTTCATGCATCATTTTTGCATCTGTATGTATATTTGTTGTAATATGGTATTAAACTTTCCATATTTTATGCATCAAGTTTGCTTTTGTATATACATTTGTTACGATATGTTATGTATCATTGGTGGAGGGTTTTTGTGTTTAAAAATGTTTTCAGTAGTTCTGGTGTATTTAATGAATTATTCATGAATAACTGTTACTTATTGGTTATTTGGTGGTGCTCCAGTGATTCTTAAGTGGGTGTTCCTAACCCACTTCTTTTTGACATTGAAACCAAAATCAACAGAACATGCTGGAGGGACAGGTTCATAACCCATGCTATGGAATAGCCTTCCCATACATGTCAAGAAGAGCACCTCACTGGACCTCTTGAAGAGAATTCTTGATGAGTGGATGGTAAATAGAAAATTCATCCCAGGGATCACTCCAGTGGCTTTACTCAACAGAGGCACTGTGAACTAAGGTCGGGTGGCATGATGCCAGGGTAATCCTATGGGCTAGGCTTGTAAAGGCCCCAGGGCCATTAGCCTAGTACATACCTATGTACCTATGAACCACACTTATAATGTTTGTCACATTAATATAGTTTGAGTAATTTTATATGAATGTAAATTTGCCTCTGTCACAAGTGATAATTCAATAAAGGTGTTTGAAAAAAAAGAGAAGCAAACAAGGAAAGAGGGCATTACAACACCTCCATAACCTCAACAAAAACCCTCTTCCAAAAAGCCAGTGTATAGAAATCCTTATGTCCTAACAAGACTCAGACTGATTAGTCATTTTAGAGGCAGCAGCAGAGAAGCAGATGGATAAGGAGCATGTCTGAATTTGCCTTCATTTTTGTGAGTGGAGTTTTCTAATCATTTAATGTTACTTGGACATTTCAAATCAATCTTACGTTTGTTGTGAATTGTTGGCTAGCTAATAGTTTAATCGGGCAAAAGCCCATTATGGGTGCCCTAGGTTTCTTCTTTCTTGTTTTTTTTAAAGAACAGCAAGCTTGATTTAGCAGGCTAGCAGTGCTGCACTCTCTCCAAGATGATCTAATGAATAAGGTGCAGGACTAGCCACATTGGCTCTAGATGTAACCCCTCACTAGTTTGTCACCATTTTCTCTTTTCCTGTAACATTTCCTCCAAACTTTGCTTATCCGCTCTCCTCACACCCAATAAGAAGTTAGCTTCATCTCACATACATTCATTCCCCTCCCACCCCATTGTCCCAGACACACACTCTTACACTTAAAGATCTCCTCCCATTTTTATCCAGCCAATAAACACCTCTTAAAAGATACTGCTTTACTTATTCATACTCCTCATTGTCTAGGTCTAGGCTCTCCTATAGTTATTTCACATTAGGCCTACATATGACCATGAGATACATTTACATTCTCTAGTTTATATTAATTATTTGGCTTCAACCCTCGCACAAAATCCCACAGCAATTACCTGACTGCCACTGCCTCTATATAGCAAACTACATTAATACCTATACACATGTTACATACATATACCCCATTAAACATTTGCATCATGTCATACTCACGCCATCACCCACCCCATGTACATAGACATATCAGAGTCTCAATACCCCATCATCTCTAACTATGGTAGAAAACCCCAATTATACCCAGAACTACACTTTCCAAAAACACTACTCAAATTCAGTCTCATTATCTTTATACTTCTGCTGAGAGGTAACATGGATCCTGATCCGGAACCACTTAACAATAATGCTCCAACCCAAACCATTAAACAGCATCAAGAACAAAATCACCAAATCAATGCCTTTTTATATACAATATAATCTTGAAGTTATAGCTATTAAAACACATGGTTGAAACCTGACGCCCCTAGTCTTCACCACCTTATATACCAAACTATTCATATCTACAAGATTGCAGACAGATCAGGAAACGCAAGGGAAAAGTATTAATTCTCTTCAAAGATAACCTTATCCAACCATTGTTGCATAGGCTATCAATAGCTCATAAATAGATCCTAACTGGATCATTTTAACATTTTCAGCAAACAACCAAATCTCCCTTGTTATAGCCAGTGCATACCTACCTACAAGCCTCAGTCACTAATAAAATGCAATTCTCTTAGCTAAATTTCTTTTGCCAAAGCTCCCCAAACCTCTAATCTAATCATTCTTAGAGATATCCACCTTAATGACATAGGACCAAAAGCCACTGGTATGTCAGAACTCCTGGCCAGCTTACTTTTTTCCCAAATCAACTCTGAAGCCATTAGACCAAACCCTCAAACCAATAGGTACACCTTATTAAATCTCATAATAACTAATAATCCTACAATGATTTCTAACCTCAACATGCATGCACACTCCATCACTGATCATTGGCCCATAACGTTCTCAGTACATAATCTAACTTTAAAATATAAACCTAAACTTATCTCCTTTAGACCCACTAATCAACCCAGCCAATCAATCCATCTGTAGACATAAAAACAACCACTACCAGAACAAACAAATCTCACTTTTATTCAAACCCAAAAGTTCTGGAGAGAAATTAACCTGTCAGCTGGTCAAACTCTCAACACAACTCCACTGCCTGAACCCTTTAATACCACTACCACAAACTTCCATGCACTGATTTCCTCAGATGAGTTCAACAACATGCTTCCCATCAACAACACAAACCTACCACACTCACAGCCACCCTCTTCCCCTTTACATTCCACTATTCATTTCAAAACATTAGAATCAAAGAGACAGAAACAGAAATAGACCAAATACAAACAGATACTCCCCCAGGCTGAGATAAGCTAGCTCCTTGGTTCATTCACTTAACGTCTGTTTACCTAATAAGATTATGCCTCAGATACAGAAAATAGTATAGTCACTCTTATTCTAAAATTACCCAAGCTATGTACTGCTTTGCAGCACCATCCTATCTCAGTACTTCCCAATTCAGGTAAAATACTAGAAAAAAATATCTACAACCAAATTATGGCTTATTTACATCAGTACTATCTTCTGTACAGGAATCAACATGGCTTCTGATCTGGATGCAGCACCAAAATAGCTCTCTACTCCCTCACCCATGACATCCTATCTAATATGGACAAAGGTCACCTGCCAGGAGCTGTCTATACTGACCTAGCAAAAATCTTTTTTTTAATTGATGATAACTTATTATTATTTAATAAATTAAATTAAATAATCATAAGTGATGATGCAAAACCTTGGTTGGTAGATTTCCTCACCTACAGATCCTTCAAGATGAAAGTGAGCAACATCAGCTCCTTTTATGAAAGGAGTACCCCAGTATTCTACATTAGCCCCTCTGCTATCTTCCATACTTTCGACAAACTCTCATCAGATAACCTTTAGTTATCTCTAATTCATTGTGTAGATGACATGGTCATCTACAGGTCAAACAAATCCCACTCTGTTATATAATCTCATCTCCAAGATGACATCTAAATCCAGGTCAGAAATGTATATGTAATCCCTGAAAATCAAAAGTAATGCTATTTAGACCCAACCAAAAAATAGCCAAATGCCAGCTTCCTTTAAATACACTGACTTTTGGCTAGATCAATTTCTTAGCTTTCAATTACACATTCAAATCACATGTAAAAAGATCTACACACTGCTATTCTGGGCAATCAAGCTATCACCTCTTCTGTCCAAGACAGCTAAAGCTGCCATAGGCAAAGGAATGTTTTTATCTCACTCAGATATGGACTGCCCATAATAACTGCAGCCTCAGAGAAAAATGTCACCAGCTTGCAAACCATTTCCAATAAAATCTGTTGGCTCCTTACTAACTCCCCCATTAATGAATACCACTGCCTAACTCTTACCAACCTGAATGGTTCCTAGTAAATTTAACAGCCACCCTCTTGCTGTCATCATTAATTTATAGATCCCTTTGTCCTGAGACATCTTTAACTCTCACTCATAAACATTTCACCAAAAATTCCACAAATAATCTCAGGAGTATTCCTTAATCTCAAACCACCCTGCTAACTAAAAAACTAAATTTCATTGCCCTGACTTTGCATTCTCCAGCCTAGCACCTAAACTATGGGACTACATTCCTGTTTCAATCAGAGATGTCCAAAAGTACTAGGACTTCATACAACAAGTCAAATAACACATCTTTACTCAAAGTGCAGCTGCACTTGCATAGATCACATCACATGAACCCTGTTCTCACCTTTTATCTTGCCATCCCCTCACTGACTGCCTCTCATTCACAATAGCCCCCTCTTCTCTTCACGTCTCTCACACTTCCTCTTCTTTGTACTCCTCTTCCCTCTGCATACCTCCTCATTATTTTTTTGTCTTCTCCCTGTCGTATCATTTCCTGCACCTATTCAAACTTGCATCTTCTAATGTATTCATAACTCTCTGTATAATGATATGCTGCTATCCCTTTAGCATAAGCCTTCTCAGCTTGTTTGGCTACATCTTATCCAAAAAGATCTGCTAGGCATAATTCCATTTTCCCATCCATTCTTTGAAACTGTAAACTGTTTCTTGCATCTGTAAATATGTGTATGATTTTACTATATCCTTGTATCTGTAAATATGATTTGTTCATTTCTTATGTGATCCCATTCATACAGATTTGCCTGCAAAAGGTCCATTGCGATCAGTCCACTACCCTTGTAAACAAATATAAATAAATAAATAAACAAATAAATAAATAATGCACATAAAAGAATAAATATAGAATTTTTTAAATACTGTGATAGGCTTCTGATCAAATACTGTGGCCCTTGTAAACAAATATAAATAAATAAATAAATGATATTTATGATGGCATAACTATAAAGAGTTTTTAAATGCTATGATAGACTTTTGATGAAATACTGTGGTCCTTCATTGGGTCTGAAACAAAAACCAAAAAAGACAAGCCTTTATAAGAGCTTCCAAACCAGCAGTACTGGTGGACAAGTCACAGCATACACATATTTATTCATTTACCTTTTCTTTGTCTTGTACGCTGTAGCGCGGGTTACAAACATATCCAATCATTAAAACCATATTCACTAGCTGCATCAGGCTCTATCAGCCATTTTGTTTCCACAGTCTAAGTGCACCAGATGGTGCCCCTTCCTACAGTCATTATACAAATGATGCAATACTTAAAAAGTTGTATTTCAAATAATGTTTTTCTTCTAGTTGATGATTAGCTAAAGCATTACTTACATGACATTTCTTCACATCACTCATATTTTCTGACGTTTGACTGTTCAGGCACCTGTTTTCCCAACACAGAAATTTTTGCATAAGTAAGTTACAAAGTATACAACACTAATTGTTCTATAGTTTGAAAAATCATTAAAATGCTATTTTTTATAAATGGCTGTTTTTTGAAACATTAATACAATTAACAAACTGACAGGTATTGCAGTCAAAGCATTTAAATGTTCCATTTCTAGATGCCAGCTTGATAGTGTGATCTTACTTAGAAATTCCGTCAGAGTCGATGCAATTTTTGGAAGAAAATAGCGAATGTTCACCGCAGTTTTAAAAGTTAGGGCACTATTCTTTGAAATGTTATTGATAATCTTGACAATGTCAATGAAGTTTGTGTTCTTCTTTCACTTTATGTTAGTATGGACAGCAAGTTTAGCTCAGATTGACAAATATAGAAAAAACTCTGCCCCAGTATATTTTCTTGATGTAA
The DNA here is from genome assembly GCF_019279795.1 of Protopterus annectens. Taxonomy (NCBI): domain Eukaryota; kingdom Metazoa; phylum Chordata; order Ceratodontiformes; family Protopteridae; genus Protopterus; species Protopterus annectens. The sequence continues at coordinate 1,520,604,883 of NC_056728.1, forward strand.
GGGAACTGCCTGTCTGTCTATATTCTTTTAAATCTCCCCTGCCAAAACCTTTCCTTTTCTTTTAATGAGATTCTCTCCCTTACTTGTTCAACTAACATAGTCCTAGCAAGACCCAGAAACTGACTTTGATGTGAAGGATAACAACTGTTATTATGTACATTGTTAATATCAGTAGCTTTCTGAAACAGCTGACTTTGCAACAGCTCAGAATTTTAGGTTATGTATATTGCATTTATGAAGTCAACATACTCATTGTAACTATCATTTAAAAGCTGAAACCCTGGTCCTATCTCAATGAAGGATTATAGCAATAACCCATGCCTGGGTGTGGGTAATGCTGGATTTACCCACGGTTGGTGTGGTTTGGTCACGAGGGCGAAGCCCGAGTGGCCAAACAAAGCCAACCATGGGTAAATCCAACATTAATCACACCCAGAAGTGGGTTATTGCTATTATACAATGACATTATTTAAGAAAAAAAAATTACTTTTCTTAAATAATGGCATTGTATAATGCCTCCTTGCTGCCCTTCCGCAGCTGTCTGGTATTCTGCGGCATTTCTGATGTACTGCACATGCGTATGCCTAAGCAGTACATCACAGCTGTGGGCAAAAGCAATGGAGAAAGCAAGATCTCCGTTGCTTTTTACAAACTGTCTCACTATGTTAAATGGGTTCAACATAGCGAGACAGCTTTAAAAAAAGCAACGGAGAATCTCCATTGCTTTTTTAAAAGTTGTCTCGCTATTTTAAACCCATTTAACATAGCGAGACAGTTTTGAAAAAAGCAATGGAGAAAGCAAGATCTCCTTTGCTTTTTACAAACTGTCTTGCTATGTTAAACTCATTTAACATAGCGAGACAGCTTTAAAAAAAGCAACAGAGAATCTCCGTTGCTTTTTTTAAAGCTGTCTCGCTATGTTAAACTCGTTTAACATAGCGAGACAGTGTGAAGCAATGGAGATCTTGCGTTCTCTGTTGCTGTAAAAAAAAGAGTTATAGTAATGGAAAAAGTCCGGGCGACCGGACCTTTTTCCATTACTATAACTCTGATTTACAACTTGCATGTTGATGAATCAGCATGCACGTTTTTGAATATTAATGGGGGGGGTTGTTGTATAACATGTTTTACTATATATGTTATACATAGTTTACCTCTCATAAATCTGTATAAAATTCTACATAAGTTAAATAGCTTCAGTCTGTGTGCATAGTCAATGTTACTAACCACAGTTTATTATTTATTTATTTATTTATTTATTTATTTACTGACATTTGTTAACTGGGTTGGTCCAACTGGGCTTATGGCCCATTTTCAGTGGAGACCTGAGGAGAAATGCTCCATACAAAGACAGTTTACAGATAATCAAACATTTGAATAAAAGTATGATAAGTATTGGTTACACATAAAAGTTAGAAAGACAAAAAGCAGAAAATGCAAGCACATGTACATATCATATTTGACAGTGTAACAATATATTTACAATATTTACAACTATAATTTTAGTCCTTCAGTATTGCTTTTAGAGTTTAGTAAGTATCCACAGTAGAGGAGTACTTACCTTTAAGGGGAGGAACAGAAGAGATAAAAATGGTATGGGTAAGGTGAGCTTCTGTTGGGGCTTGACAAGGGCAAATTTTGGAGTTAAGTAAATGAAATTTTAGCTTTTCTTTAAATTGGTATGGGTGAATGATGGAGCAAATGTCTCTTGGAAGTTTGTTCCAGACTTGGGCGATGGAGTGTTTATATAGGAATTTGCCTACTGTTTTTTTGGATTGGTAGATGTTTAGTAGTTGTTGATTGGAGGTATGGAGAGTCCGTAGTGGGGTATAGACAGAGATGAAGAAAGAGAGAGCAGGGCAGGATGAAGGTTTTTAAAGAATGGAGTGTAGCATTTGAAGTTGGGATAGCGGTAGTAGATGGGGGAGTTCTAGCCAGTGGAGAGAATTTAAGGCAAGGTAGTGATGTGCTTTAAATGGAGAGTTTGTAATAAATCTAGCAATCTTATGGTGTTTGTTGTAGTTTGTTTAAGGTTGTAGTTTGAATGTTGGTGAGCACAGGGGCAGCATAAAGAAGGGAGGGGAGGAGAAAAGCTTGCGCAAGGGAGAGACTGGCATTTGCAGTTAGAAATTTTCTGTTACGATACAGTAAGCCAAGTTTCTGGTGTGTCTTTTTAATAAAGTGGAGGATGTGTACGTTGAATTTGAGTTAATCATCAAATGATAACCCCCAGGAGTTTGTTGTGACCTTCAGGTTGGATAGTAGTGTTATTAGAGGAATTGATAGCAAAGGTGGATTTGTGATGAGTAACAGACTGGGAAAGAAATAATAAAGAGTTTGGTCTTTTTAGGATTAAGAATGAGAAGATTACTGGATAACCACTGTTCTGTGGATAGGAAGGCCTGTTGAACAAGAGAGTGGAGTTCAGAGATATTGTTTGAGATAGAGATGAGAGCTGAGTCATCAGCATATTGGATGAGGGAGGATTGTTTACAAGATGTGTAGAGATCACTGGTAAAGACATTGAACAGAAGGGGAGCCAGGATGGAACCTTGTGGAACCTCAGTTGGGACAGGTATGAATGAAGAAGGTGAAGAAAGCCATTTAACAGATTGCAGCCTGCAGGATAAGTAACTATAGAACCAGGCAAGGGCAGAAGTAGATAGATTGGGATTTGCATGTTTAGATAGCAGTAGGTGATGGGGGACAGCATCAAAGGCTTTGGAATGGTCTAGGAAAAGACAGGATATGAGTTTGTTATTATCTAGGGTCTCAGCAATGTTGTGTGTGAAAGATTAGATGGCAGTAGTCGTGCTGTGGTTGGAACGGAAACCATGTTGAGTGGAAGTGAGGAGGTTATGCTGGAGGAGGTAGTTGATCAATTGTGTGTGAATGCATTTTTTGAGAATCTTAGAGAGGGGGGGATAGGATAGCTATGAGTCACTAGTTAGATGGGTCAGTAGAGTTACCACCTTTGTGCAGGGGAATAGTGAAGGAAGGATTTCCAAAAGGTAGGGACAGTGGATTTCTGAATAGATCTATTAATTAGTATAGATACTGGATAGGCAATGGAGTCTGCAGCAAGTTTTAGAAAGGCAGGAGGTAGATTGTCAGTGGAGGGAGAGCAGGGTTTAAGCTTTTGAAGAATGGATCTGATGTAGGAAGTAGGAGCAGGATGTAAAGAGAATAGATGATTGTTGGATGGATTGAGGGTGTGGGCAAAGAGGTAGTGTTACAGTTTGAAGGTATGAGTGTCTGAATGGTGTCAGTAAAGTGCTTATTGAGGAGAGTAGCAGTTTCCAGAGGGGACGTGTTAGGGTAAAGAAAGGGGTTTGAGTGGCAGCCTGGAGAAAGAATTCTGTTCATAATAGACCAAAACGTCCAAGGGTTAGTTTTGCTATTGATTTGGGCAGAGTTGTAGAAGGACATTTTGTCATTATTGGTTTGCCTTTTAGTAAGATTTCTAAGGTGTCTTTCTTTTTGTAAACCTACATTGGATACTTTCAAGTAACATAATATCAAGAAGATACATGACACAGAAAATAAGATTGTTTTCTAGAATAGGCCTCACAACTGACTAGTATAATAAAGTCAGGAATGACTTGTTTCTTAATTCAAGTGAGTGAAATATTAAGCCATTTTTTTGCCACTAGTTTTTTATATCCAATAAATTATTCTCAAATGTAAGCCCATTTCCAGTTACCATGCCTGGATCCATTATATAGTCTGTTATTTCCAGGTCTTGATAACCTATTTTAACACTGATATATATGTGTGTGATCTGCATTGTATTACCTTATATTTACTGGTGTTAATTTTTACACTCATTCTCTCTGATCATGTCTGAACAGTTCAGGATAAGTACTGAAATAAACTAAGTGCATATTTTTAGTAATTTCTACTCCAAGTTTGCAGTCTGCAGAGCCACATTTTTATTTACTTTGAGAAATCATCAAAAAGAATATTAAAGATATTTTTTATACTAAGAAATGCATAATGGTATCCTTCAGGAAGTCATCCACCCCTGGTAACTATCATATTGATAACACGTTACTAAGAGTTGATCCAGTAGTCAGGTATTTGAGGACACACATAGACAAGTAATCAAGCCTTTGACCATCATGTGTCTATAGGAGTGAGGAAGTCATTCTATGTTGTGCAACTTATAAACAAAGGTATGGCAACTAGGTCCAAGGAAGTCATTGTGCCACTGATTCAGTAGCCCTATCTGACATTTGCGCAGTCATAGAAACCTGGTTTAAAGCTGCAGAGAGCATCGCAACCTTACCTGGTTACTCATCCTATCATTCATTCAGACCCCAAACTGTTGGCAGTAAAGCCAAAGGAGGTGGAGTTTCAAAATATATTAAAGACATACACACCTCCAGGCTGGTCAAATAGTATGAAGCACAGAAGACACTACAGGTGAAGTTAACCACTGACAAGGACCTATACAAATCATAGCTAGCTACCTACCCCCAAATCTGACTTAAGATGCCCAGTCTGCCTATCTGGACCTCTTCGAATCTACCAAGATTCAACCCTTTACCCTGAACCTGGGTGACTTTAACTACCCAAACACGGATTGGAGGAACTACTCATGTCACAGCACAAATGCCCAGAGTTTATTTGATTTTGTCAATGCAAACACCTTGGAACAGCTAGTCAATATCCCCACAAGAGGTGGTAATATCTTGGACTTGGAATTAACCAACAGGAGTAACCATGGCAGCATCCCTGCAGTATCATCATCCCTGGTAAGATCCAACCATAAAGTGGTCACTTTCAAAGTTGCCATCTTCCCTGACCCTCCCTTTAGCTAGGGTCAAACAAAAAAAAAAACGTCTCCAAAGCTGATTACAGCCTCCTGAGGGATGGTATAAACAGCTTCACAGCCTCCTCCCCTTCTCTAGGAACTGGCACCAATATCCAAAAATGCACCAAAGCACTATATGAGCATTTATATAGATGCATGGAATCAAGAATACTCGACAGGACAAAATCATCCTCTGCAAGGAAGAATAAACTGGTCTGGTGGACATCTGCAATAAATACAAATTGCTGTCCAGGATCAAGAAGGAGCAGGTGCCCAATTGAAAGCAATCTCTCTTTAGCCTGAACAAGTAAATAAGAGCACTAGTGAAATACTCCAAACCAAACTTCAACTCCAAATTGGCCACATCTACCAGAGAGAGTCCTAAGGCCTTCTTCACATATGTCCTCAATCTCAAAGGAAGCATCCAGATCTGTTCAGAACTGGTGGTCAAGGACACCACATATACAAATACTGTAGATAGTAGACAGAGCAAACTTGCTGGCTGACAGATTAAGTGAAAACTTCACCCCTCTGTCCCCACATCAGTAAATCAGGACATCCCCAGTACCTGCCCCATTCCCCTTATATCTAGGGAACAGGTCATCACTGCTCTCCCAAAGGCAAAAAATACAATATCCAAGGGACCCAATAACATCCCAGGCTGTATCCTACATGAACTCAGGTAGAAACTTCCAGCACCATTAGGCACCCTATTCTACCAAAGCCTGAGTACCCACTTCATCCCCAGCAGAGTGAAGGACAGCCACTGTCATTCCTTTGCACAAAGGTGGAGAATCCACCATTCTGGGAAATTATAGACCCATCAGCCTAATTAGCTTGATCTGCAAGACCATGGAACAGAGTATCATGGACCTCATTAAGAAGGACATTGGCAACCTCCAAACACTCAATCCCACACAGTTTGGCTTCATTAAGGGGAGGTCATGTCTGTTAAATTTGGTTGAATTCTTTGAGACAGTCACCAAAGTCATGGATGAGAGGAAGATAGTGCACACTGTCTACCTTGACCTAGCCAAAGTCTTAAACACTAGTCCCCATTCAGGAATAATACATAAGCTCTCTCAAATAGACATCAATCCATATGTTACCAGATGGGTAGGAAACTGGCTCACAGATAGAACCCACCTAGTCAAAATAGGGGAAACCACCTCAAGCAGTAGACCCATAATGAGCGGCATACCCCAGGGTTCGGTCTTGGGGCCTCTGTTATTTGTGATATACCTTTCTGAGGTGTAGGCCAAAACCAGTGGTTTATGGCTGGCAAGTTTGCAGATGAATGTTGACACCCTCCAAGAGGGTCTCACCCAAACAAATGACTGTTGTCAGAAACATGGCCTCAAGCTAAATAACAAAAATGCATCATTATCTCCTTTGGGGAGTGACATCCCCACAAATTATCACAATAACAATGTCCTAAGTATGCAATCAGTTGTGAGGGATTTTGGCACCCAGGGTGACATTAACCTGACTTTTGACCACTATGTTGCTTCCATTGTATAGAAAGCTTTCTACATGGCCCTTGCTCATAAGTAAGGGTATCTCATCCAAGGACAAGGAGGTCATAATATTCCTGTATTCTTCTCGTATAAGGCCCATTATTGAGTACAATGCTCCATTTGGCATGTACCTTGCAAAGCACAGGCAGCAGCTGGAGAGACCACAGAGGTTCCTCACTCAGGAGAATCCAGGCCCTCAAAAATCTACCATACACAGATAGGCTAAAAGCCGTATCCCTCTACTCAGTTTCATACAGACTCCTCAGAGGTGACCTCTGTCTGGCATACAAGGCAATCTTGGACCCCGCCCTGATGGGACTGCTGCATATCCGCAAGTCAAGCTCCACTCAAGTAACCCACATGCACAGCCTCAACCTGGTCAGTGACATCAATTGGACTTGTTGGCAAGACAGATTTGTGTCCTAGAGACTCTCCCATCTGGGGAATAGACTCCTTTTCCACATCAAGCAGAGTACTGCTTTACCGCTTTTTAAGTGCAACCTGGATAACTGGATGGGAAACAGAAAATGCATCCCTAGGATTCCATCCATGTCCCTGCTGGACAGAGGCATCGAGTGCTGACTTGTCTAAACATGGGCTAAACTCTTAGATAGGCTTATAAGGGGCTCAGGGCCAATAGCCTTGTGACTTCCTATGATCCTATGAGCCTATGGTCCTATCATTAAGTACAATGCCCCATTTCATATTTACCTAACCAGGCATATCCATAGAGGTTCCTCACTAAATGAATACAGGGCGTAAGTAACATTTCCTGTGCAGACTGCCTCAAGGCACTATCCCTTTATTCTGTCTATTATAGGCTGTTGAGTAGAGATCTATGCCTGGCATACAAGGCATTGTCAGACTCCACTCCGATGGACCTTCTGCATATAAGCAAAACAAACAGCACCAGAATTACCCATTCTAAAGATTTAAACCTTAGCTATCATATAAATAGGACCTGCTGAATTGGCGGGTATGTTTATCAGAGACTACTCCTGCTCTGAAATAGGCACCCCATCCATGTGAAGAAGAACTCATCTTTAACCTGAATTCAAGTGTAACTTGGACAATTGGATGGGAACAGGAAATTCATCCCTGAGTTAGAACCTATGTCTCCAATGGACATAGGCAGCCTGTAAATGATTCATCTCCTAGACCCATGCTTGTAAATGTTTCACCTACCTAGCCCCTGCATACACTTATCAAGGGTACCAGAACTTATCAGAGGTTTGGGATGCATGGCTAGCCTTAAAAAGGCCCTTGTGGCTGTTAGCCTAGTAAAGACCTATGGACCTACGAACCTATAAATACTGCAAAATTAATTGTGAACTAAAAACTGCAATATCAGCAAAGGGTAATCACAAGGCATTCTTTAATTCATAAAAACATTCAGGATTAACATGCAGTATCGCACCAAGCTTATTTCTGACAGCATGGCCAATTCATCCCTAGGTATATAGCTAATATCTTACCAAATAAACTCAGCTACAACTTGTCTGAAGTACAAGGCTAACTGCTCTCATGAGCCATTTTAAACCAAGCCAATTTCCCTTGGTGATAATCAAACCCCATGCTTCTTATATATGAGGTAAGCACTTTAACTGTTATGCCAACCTTCA